>NC_134700.1:218029476-218329476 GCF_043290135.1 Rhipicephalus microplus
GAGAATGCGTCTGCAGCGTGCGACAAATGTTAGCAACTCCGCTCGTACGGGTGGAATCTAGAAACTTTTGCGATGGTGAGGCAATTGCGATTCGTGAGGCAATAAGCTCCTTTATGAATCTATTTCATGGCTACTTAAAACAGTGTTGCGGGGCCTCTTTAAGCTATTCCAAGCGCTCCCTGCACTAGATTGACATTAGCGAGGTTCTCAGGAAATTGTTTCGTTGTAAAAATATTCAGGGCTGCAACAGACTACAATTATTCTCCCCAAAAATCGCGAAATGAGGAAAAGTATATAACTTCCCCGCATATTTCAGAGTGTTTCTTTTTTTCTTTGTTTTGATGCAGTCCAAGTCAAATTCCTCATGACACGATGTTTGATGGAACTTTTTATGTTAAGTAATACACTGCCTTCTACGGAGTCTTGAACTACACGATCTTTGAATGATTGCCATCTTCCCAACCGTCACCGTAAGTCTTTGCAGGACTAGATCATAAACTTTTTGGTCATTTTGTCTATAGAAAGTCGGGAGTTTACTGATTGCCACTTATGGTACAATGGTACAAATGTGGATATATATATATATAAATATAAATATATATATATATATATATATATATACATATATAACATGAGAGGCCCGTTAAGGTGGTCAGAGCTCCCGGATTAAATAGTGAACAAATATTGAATTGTGCAATTTGTAATCAAGTCTTCCTACTACGGACCTGGCCGCGGAAAATGTCTAGCATAAGTGTACAAGCCAATAGGGAGTTTTAGGATGGCGAACTGTGAGCCCTTGCGGAATGGTCGCTGCCACTGCGCATGCGTCGTAACGCGAGTCACTGGCCACATTCGCTGCCCGCCCGCAAAGATCTGGAATAGCGGCCGCTTGTGCGGCCCGCAAGAGCTGGTTTTGAGGCTAGGGTGTCGCAGTGATTGTGCGTTGTTGTTCGCAGGAGGGCAAACGCTATTCTGAAACTCATATGGCGCCCGCTATGCTGGAGACTCCCGCAGCACCTGCAAACATTATTCTAAAACTCTCTAATATTCCGTAAGGATGGCTTGAACAGAAGACATAAAGAGATGAAACCATAGGCATGGTTTACTTATCCATCACTTGTACGTACGCGACGGGATCTTTAAGTTATTCATATTATGACATAGAAGACTATTCATTGATGCTCCTTGAGCTCCCGTACTTTTCTAGGTCTACCTCAAGTTAAAGAAGGAATCGTGAAAGCACCTAGACGTAGGTGGCTAAACAGATTGATCGATACTTAGAATCGGTCAAACTGCCGGAAGTTCATAAAGAAATGCTTCGCATTCTGTATAATCAATAGAAATTGTTGGCGTACCATTGTAAATAAAAGTTGTGGCTCTTCATTAGAGTCGTCGCGCTTTAAAGTTCTTCATCAGGCACTGAATGGCTGTTGAACCTTGTGGGGACGCAATGACAGCTTTTCCAGTGCGAGCTGTTCGGGCTATGGGGTTCACCGAAAGTCATTGCGAATGCAACTGTTAGGCAACACAGCATATTGAGATGTTAAAACGCAATAGGGTACGATTCTTTTTATATTATTTTCATCCGTAAATGACTCTTAAGGCGTGATGTCCAACTACGTCTACATAATAGTGTCTGCTTTAGCAGTTATTCCCCACACCTTGGTTGTTGAACTCGTTCACCGAGAGCCACTAGAGACAAAAATGCGGGGTATCAAGTAATTAGGAACACAGGGCGCATATTATGTGTATATAGAGGGCGCAGCACCTAAAATAAACGTGTTACGCAAGCTGACCTACTACAATATTACAAGGCAATCGTTAGCCTAACAAAGAGACGCTCACCATCGAAGTCGTATTGGAGCCAATATCGACAATCAGAAGTCGCCAGATTTTGATGCCGTGTCCCCCCATTGAACTTACACTTGCACAGGGCTGCTCTGACGATATCACCCCGTTGCTGATTCCGCAGAGAACTATATGAAATGTCGCACATTGCTTTTTGTCATGTCAAAATTTCTTATTATTAGAATTAAACTTCTTATTTTTCCTTTTTCAAAATTAGGCTTAACTTTATTGCAGGGAAATGTTTGAAGCGTCGGTGCCTCAGGCTTAAAGTACTGCCACAGGGATGCCTTGATGCCATGTGTAAATTCATTTGAACTACTCAACGAGTACTATTTTAACCTGGTATTTAAAACGCTTTGTCGACAATAAGGCATAATCTAACTTATCTCTTCAAAATTGTTCCCATCAGTTTAATACTGCAGTCTGAAATACAAGCTCAATAGCATAATACATGTAGTTTAAATTTAGTTTATTACGTATTATTGCCATATAAATACCTTTTTAAACACCTGACACTCTTAACATATCTTGACAAAGTCTTAATGTCGCATTCTTGACCAATCCTCCAGATTGGGTACGCGCCATATATTGAAGGAAAACAAACAAACAAACAAATAACAATAAACTGCATATTGACGCAGTTTTCCCTGACGTCTGTAAAGTGACAACACCCTTCTCTACATGCCAAGTGTCAGGCCTGACACCACTAGTTATTCATCAAAGAAATCTCTATCAAAACCCTACATGGTTCACTGCTCCCCATGCAGGTTTCACGCTGGTGGAGCCGAAACACTCTTTCCAACGAGCTTCACTTCTCCCCAGTAATTTCTTTCCTTTTTTTAATGACCCTAAATCCTGTTTTTCGAAGTTCACATTCCACGCTGAAGCGCGTGTTCTGGCAAATATGTTCAATTGAGGATTTACTTCGTCCCCTGTGGACTTGCACGCGTCCGAGAGGACACTGCAGAGGCGCCTCGGGATTCGGCCCACAATAGCTTTACGCCTGGCGAGGCGCGCAGAGATCTAACATAAACCCGTACTTGCAGGTGACTCGGGTTAGGTTTAGCGAGTAGTCTTATAAGCAGGGGCTGGTAGGGTGACTTCCAGGAGCAGGGCGCTTAAGCATCTCGTGTCCTTGAGAGCGGAAACCCCGAGGCCGCGATTCGGGCGCAGGTGCAATTTACCCCCGCGGCGGTTCGCAGTTGCCTTGCATATAGTCCTCGGGTAAAGGGTTCGCGCTATGATTTACGACGCGGCTTAGGCTTCACTTAGTGGCCCGGCAAGTCACCGCAGCCACTGCGAAGGAGCGTTAGTATAAACAAAGACCAAAGAAAATGTTAAATAAGGGGGAATGAAAGGAAAAGGTGGTGGAAAGCAGGGGGATTCGTACCTGCCTGTGCCCTCCTCGCAAAATGCGCGACCGCTTTTAAAACTTTCGCGGGCCGGGACTTTGCGATATTATGGTCAGCGTTATTCTCTCTCTGCGTCATCTCTTTCATTGGACGGCAAAATCTTGTTTACAATGCAAGCGCACGCTGTGAAAAGAGAAAAAAAAAGGCGGGAAAGGCATTTACTTTAAGCATACGAAGCATGCATAATTCAATGCGATAAGCGCGCACTTAAACCTGCGGCTGCGTAGACGCGGCTCAGCACGTGCTCATGTGCGTGCGTGTTTGTGTGCCGCCTGCGGCCGGCCTGTGCCCCGGGCCCTAAACGCGACGGATGGGCCAACGCGCGGGTCACGTCAACCTCTTTATCACGCCTAGCCCAAAGGGTGATTAAAATTGCCAGCTTCCACTGCCCACGGCAACTGCGTCGGCCTCTGCGGGCCGTGAAATGAAACGATATGAAGCGAATAACGTATATTGTCTGCTCCAGCGGTGTATTATTATGTCGGTCAACGCCCGATGACGTACATGTTAGCGATTATCTCAGCGTCAAACTGCGTTATTATGGTTGTTTTGTTCTCTTTGGATAAGCAGAAGTTTTTCAGCCTCACTTTACATCTCTGCGGAAATTTCAATCCAGACGTCGATATTCAAGCAGAGACTATAGCTTGGAATTCCTTAAACCGAATGAAATTGGAACGAAATTCGAACTGCATTCGACTGCGAACTTCAAGGTAATGTGATGCCCGTTTCGGTCGCACTGCGGCTCGTGATGCTTTGCAAGAAGCCTGCTCTTCGATCGTATAACTTAATGCGTTAGCGATTGTGCTTCACACTTTCGCCTTCAAGTGCAACAGAGCGTGCAACATGATATCTAACTTCTCTGTTAGTGTCCATGTTTTGCTCTGGTTTATCGGGTGAATATTAATAAGATGAAGAGGTCACTGTCGTAAAGGAATGCGCAGAACTTTATGATATTGACACCCATTACACTCTGATAAAAAATGATTATTTCTCTTATCTAGACGATTATCACTTTCATAGGATCAGTGTGTTGCCAATTTTCTTCAGGATTTCCACTGGGCCTGTTACAAATAACAATAGTTTATCAGTGGCCCTCCTTGTTAAGCGAATATCTGTAATGACACAGTGATATAAATATCAACATATCTCTCTTAAATATTGTATACCCTATAAACATTTCTAAGAAGCATTTCTACAATGTAGACGTGGCTTCTCTCTCGAAGCTTTTTTTTGCGTAGAAGAGCTTGCCTCGCAGAAAAATTGAAAGCACCAATTGTGTCGTTACCGAAAAGTGTGGTTCCACCTTCGAGTTATCAAAGAAAATAAACGTACGATATAGGTTTCAACGGAACAAACTTTTTTCTGGTAAGCAAGACAGGCTGTTTTCTTAGCTCAAAGAGAGAGAGAGAAACGAGAAAAAAGGAAGGCAGGGAGGTTAACCAGATGCTAGTATCCGGTATGCTACCCTACACTGGGGTTGGGGGATAGGGGGTTGAAAGAGAAAGGGGGAGTTAAAAAAAATAAATAAGAGAAAAACACCGACACACACGCACACACAAAATCAGTTCACTCAGAGGCGTTCCGACAGGCCAGTAGTTCGTAAGAAGCCCAGTAGCGCTTGCACGGCTTTCTTCTGTGACGATGAGTCATGACGATGGCGCAATATCCTTTCTTCTGACAGCGGCTGGTCATCTAACCTGTTTAGTTTATTAGAAAGGTGTTGTCTCTCCAGGTTGTATTTCGCGCAGTCACACAGTATATGTCGAATTGTTTCTTCATCTCCGCAGTGTGCACAGTGGGCGGTGTCGGCCATACCTATGCGGAACGCGTACGCACGGGTAAACGCGACTCCCAACCATAGTCTGCACAGAGCAGTAGCGTCGCCTCGTCGAATTTTTGTTGGAAGCTGCATGCTTAACGTTGGATCAAGGGATCGTAATCTTGCATGCGTAAAGAGAGGCTCATTCCAAAGAGCCATGGAGCGTTGGCGAGCAAGCATGCGGAGCCTCCTAGCAGCGTCCGTTCTTGATAAAGGTATTGACTGGTCGTTGTCTTCTGTATGGGCTGAACGGGCTGCTTGATCAGCTCGTTCGTTACCGATAATTCCACAGTGGCTTGGCAACCACTGAAATATAACGTGGTGCCCTTTCTCTGTTATGTGGTGTAGCATTTCTGCTGTTTCAAATACCAACTGCTCGTGTGGACCACGGCGTAAATTAGACAGAAGTGACTGCAGTGCCGTCTTGCAGTCGCAAAAAATCGTCCACCGTTGCGTGCTTTGGTCGTTAATAAAACGCAGCGCAGCGCGAAGCGCTGCAAGCTCTGCTGCCGTTGTTGTGGTTGCATGAGCTGTCCTGAATTTAATGGTTGTGGCGTGCGTTGGAATAACGACCGCCGCAGTTGAGCTGTTTGGCAGGACGGAGCCGTCGGTGTAGACGTGGGTGCAGTCTTGGTACTTCTCGTAAAGCAGAAGTAATGCGAGCTGCTTGAGGGCTGGTATTGAGAAATCACCTTTTTTCTGGATGCCTGGTATTGTCAGGTAGATTACTGGCTGTTTGAGGCACCACGGAGGAATTGAAGGTCTCGCCGCGGGCGTAAAACCAGTTGGTAGGAAGTCACCATGTGTAGTTATTGTTCTACAAAAGGAAGTATGAGGTCTATCCACTGGTAGAGAGGCTAGGTGGTGATGGGGATTCCGGGCCACATGCCTTATGTGTATCCTCAAAGCTTCAATTTCAATATGGGTCTGCACGAGGTGGTCTTTGGCTATAGCTATAGTCGCCATTGTTGAGGCACCTTGAGGCAGACCTAGACATATTCGAAGCGCCTGTGCCTGAACGCTTTGTATCATGCGTCGACTTGTTTTACTGGCGTTTGATAATGCAGGCAGACTGTATCGTAAAAAGCCAAGGAAAAGCACCCTGTACAGTCGTAACATAGCATTAGGCTGCATTCCCCAAGTCTTTCCAGCGAGAAACTTGAAAAGATGGCATATGCCTGTCAATTGCTTTTTCAAATACGACACATGAGGGCTCCATGATAAGTCTCTGTCGACTATGACACCCAGAAATTTGTGAGATCGACGATATGGTATATTTTGACCGTTAATTAACACTCTGTAATTCGACATGGGTTTGCGCGTAAATGCCAGAAGAGCGCACTTTCCGGAGGAAATTTCCAGGCCTCGATTGCGTAGATACAAAGCAGTTGAAGTAGCAGCTTTCTGTATTCTCGCTCGTAACTGCAGGCGAGTTACCGCAGATGTCCATATGCATATGTCATCAGCGTATGTTGATAGATAAATATTGTTTGGTAGGTGCGTATGGAGAGCGATTAGTGTTATATTGAATAGCACGGGGCTCAGTACACCACCCTGAGGGACGCCACGACAACTGAAATGTGTAGACGTGTTCCCAGTCTCTGTACTCACAAAATAGGATCGCATTTGGAGATAACTGCGTATCCACTTAAACATTCGGCCACCCACTCCAATCTCTTCTAGTGCGGCAAGGACGGATTCATGTGTCACGTTATCATAGGCTCCTTTGACGTCAAGGAACAGAGAGGCGCAAAGACGCTTATGGCCTTTCTCGTGTTCAACGTACGTGACTAGGTCGATGACGTTATCGATCGATGATCGACCACGTCGAAAGCCAGCCATGGCATTTGGGTAGATCTGATGATGCTCCAAGTACCACTCGAGTCGGCCGAGAATCATTCTCTCCATCACTTTACCCACGCAACTGGCTAATGCGATCGGGCGATAGGAGGAGAGTACCAATGGTGATTTGCCAGGTTTCAATAATGGTACTAGACGACTAGTTTTCCAACTTAAGGGGACAGTGCCCTCTAGCCAACAATCATTATATAGCTGAAGTAGAGCTATTCTCGCGCGCTCACCCAGATGACACAGGGCTCTGTAGGAGATTCCGTCAGGTCCTGGTGCAGAGGTACGTTTGCATGAAGCGAGTGCTGCTTTGAGCTCCTGAATGGTGAACGGGAAGTCCATAGAGGGATCACGTGGTGGCGGACAACTGCTCGAAAGTGGTGAGCTGCTGATGGCTGTAGTTTGCCCTGATAATCCGGCACAGAACTCTTCAGCAACGTCCACATCTGGTCGATTTTGGTGAAGGGCTAAGGCCTTGAATGGTGACTTCTGAATGGGCGATGACCGCAAACCTCTAACCGTCGTCCATATGTGCGATAAAGGCTTACGAGGGTCGAGTGACTCGCAGAAAGTAACCCAGCGTTGGAATGCTAGCTTGTCTAACCGACGTTTGATTTTCTTCTGCATACGTCTAGCAGTCCGTAAATCTTCTATGTCCTTCGTGCGCCGGTACCTTCTTTCAGCTCCTCGTCGCAAGGCTCGAAGCCGCTCCAGCTCTATGTCGATGTCCATGAATCTTGCAGGGCATGGGATCGTACACACAGTCTCTTTTACAGTGCTCTGGATGGCCTCTTGTAAATCGGATATGTGTTCTTGGCATAGGTCTTCCATACGAGACTGAAATTTTTTCCAGTTCACTCTTTTAACCATGTCGCGCACTTTAGGAGGTGACAATCCTCTGATCTTGACGTATGTTGGAATGTGATCACTCCCGTGCGTTTCTATATCTGTGAACCATTCAGTATGTTTCACTAGGCTTCGCGAAACAAAAGCCAAGTCGAGACAGCTACTGTATGTGGAGCCACGTAAAAATGTAGGACTGCCGTCGTTCAGTAACCAAAGTTGGTTGTCGGAGGCAAAAGACACCAAGCTTCTGCCCTTCATGTTGGTTATCTGACTTCCCCATAATGTATGATGAGCGTTAAAATCCCCGATGATAACACACGGGTCAGGAGCTAACGCTATGATGTCTCGTAGTCTTTTTTGATCGAAACGGCTTGATGGTGATAGGTATGCGCCAACCACTGCGATGTTGAGCCTCCTCTTTTTCACTCTTAAGCATACGTATTGGTTTCCGTCATGAGGTGGTACAGGTTGAAAGATGTAAGTGAGGTCTCGGCGAATGTACACCAGAACCTTGCTGCTTTCACTAACAGTAGACGACATAAAAGGTTCGTATCCTGAGAGTCGTATTGCACTCGATAAGTTCGGCTCACAGATGACGATTACGGGAAACATATTGACGTACACAAATTGACGAAAGTCACCAATGCGCGATCTCAGTCCCCTGGCGTTCCACTGCAGTATTGCTGCTTTACGAACCTCATCCTTGAAAGACAGTGGTGGGTTAGCCATGGTCTACTCTAGGGCTGCTAGCACTGGACTAAGCGCGTCCAGTACTTGAAGGGCACTTTTGGCTGACGGTGTATTCATGTCGTTTAACAACATGCGAATGGTGTCCACTAATGATCTTAGCTTCACCATCACGCGATGATCTGGCTTCCCGGCTGTTGCAGCATTTTGTGCTTGTTCTTGAGGTGGCTTCTGTTGAGGCTCAACAGGTCGTGTAGGCGGCTTCTGTTGAGGCTCAACAGATCGTCTAGGCTGAAGGAGTGGCCATTCCTTTGGAGAGAGAGATCTTCCGGCATCTTCTCTTTCAGCGCAGATGTTAGCCGTGCTAGGAGCCGCGCCTGTCGATTTCACCTGAGTTTCTGACTTTGTCGTCAGATTTTGAACTGTCCTTCGTGAGGACCTTCGACGATGACGGCGCCTTCGCCTTACTTTTTGCGCAGCTTCTCTGTGAGTCGAGTTGTCTCGCACCATTTGCCTCAGAATATAAATCTCTTTCTTAATCTGAGGACAGTCCTTGGAGGAAGCGCTGTGAGCGCCTTGGCAGTTGGGGCATTTCAACGTAGTTGCATTACAGTCGTCTTCTGGGTGTTGTTCAGCGCATCGGGGGCACACTGCGGAATTTCTGCAAACGCCCTGCACGTGGCCAATCTTCTGGCACTTGAAACAGTGCATAGGCTTCGGAATAAATGGGCGAACCTGGTGACGGAAATGGCCAACTTTCACGTAAGAGGGAAGACAGTCACCCTTGAATGTTATTCGCACACAACGAGAGTTGCCTAGGCGACCAGCATGCACAATGACGTTGTTTTTGCTCACTGGTTTTATCAGTGCAGGAAGATCTTCATTGGTGATTTCCGTGTCTATGTCATAGATAACTCCTGTTACGGTGTCACCATTCGCTGGTATGATGGATCGGACTTTGATGTTTCCCAGCTCCGACACATGCTGTAGCGTGTTCAGTGCACTCGGGTTCTTCACGTCTATTGCCAAAATATTCTTCTTCGTGTTTATCCTGATGTCCTTAATCTCGTTAGGCACAATGGTTTCAAGGTACAAGGACAGTGCTTGCCTGTTGAGGAAGCGTAGATTTGCAGTAGTAGTCTGTGGCACAAACAGAATGGAGTGAGGCCATCGCTGAGGCGCTGTCCTCACAGTGGCTGTACTTGATGCCGATGATGCGTTCATGATTCTTCGTTTGGCCTTGCGGTAGAGCACAGGTTCGAAGCCGTCTTCCGAGGACTCGTAGTCTGATGCAGAGTACGGCTCGGTGTCCTCGCTCTCACTAGATGGATTGCCACGCTTTCTTGAAGCAATGCCCGTGGATGAACTGGTACCGGGCGGGATCTCCGGGGATTGTACATCCATGACCGCGATGTAGGGGGCTGGAGACCCCACTGTTGCGCTGTGGAACGCAGAAAATACAGCACAGACGGAAAGATGTGTTCCACAAGAGAATCACTTCGTCTTCCGACAAAGTGTTTGGAGAAGTACTGTATAAGAATTAAATTGGGGTTTGAGAACAAGTTTTGATGTTTGAATATTAGAAACCTTATTTCGAGCAGAATTCTCCTGAAAGTCATGCGCAAAAGAACAGTGCTCCTTAACCCTAAAAGACAAAAGCGAAAATGAAGCAGGAGTCGTGCATTGGCGTGACACAATTGTGGAAATGTTAATCTTAGGTCCTCTTGGTGTCACCAAATTCTATGCAGGCCTGGCCGCCGTCGAGGTCTGTTTAATTGCATTGTCCAGCGTCTGCAATCATCAGTTGCAAAAAATAAGTAAAAATGTTGTCAAAAAAGACACTAGCGCAATCATACGATGCAGACAGAAAAGAAAGTGCACCACCAAAACGGTGCTAATGGCGTCCTTTCCTTCTTATTAGTTTGTCATCCTAAGCTGTATTTTTAAAACAGTGTTAAGATGAGTTTAACGTATCTCAAAAAAGAAGCGATATTATCCATGACAGATAAAACGTTAGATAGAACGTTGACCACATTGCATTGGCATCAATAGGTAAAGAAAAAAAAAGCCAGCACATAGTAAATGTAAATATGCCGCACAGCAATATCGCTCACCTTTAGAAACCCTATTTTATCTGATTGTGTCATACAAATAATACAATTCTTGAGATAGCTGTGAAGCGCATTGCGGCATAGTGGTAAAGTGGGCTTGGTCCCGGGGCGTTTATCGACGCGCGCTTTTCTCCAAGATCAATTAGGCTAATTATCGAAAAGGAACAATGAGAGTGGGAGGATTGACTCCTCGCTGCGCGTGACAGTATCAGCGCGCCCGGCTTCTCGAAAGGGTCCGCTATACGGATGATTAACCGAAAGTTAATTACCGTTCGTGCCTTCAGGCAGTGCTGCAACTCCCTCACCGACAAGGAGACAAGCCATGATGTGGCCGCTAATATATGGGCCGGTGTACTTGCGGACATAACAAACCATGCTTTTCTTCAGTCTTGTAGAATAATTACAATTATTGTGTAATAATAATAATAATAATAATAATAATAATAATAATAATAATAATAATAATAATAATAATAATAATAATAATAATAATAATAAGTAGAAGATGCGTTTTTACTAGTATGATTATTAGAGACGTTGTAGTGAAGCGTTCCGGAAATTTCCGTGTGCTGACTTCTCATAGTACACAGGCCCGTGTCACTTCGCTTCCGTAGAATTGTGATGGCTGCGGCTCGGATGAAACCCGGGACCGTCCAATCAGCAGTTAATAAGAAATTTGAAGTAAATTGCTGGCGATGCGTATAGCAACGTACTCTGGGCAAACGTTATCAAATATGTCTCAACGACGACAACTGTACGCTGCATCTCTAAACAGTTTTCAAGCCTTATGATCTCTAATTCATAAACGTAAGACGCGTGCTCCATAGTAACAACAATAATTGCTAAAATATTGCGTTCCAAAATAGTGATATGATTACTTGAGGTGTAGTTGCAGAGGGCTTCGGAAAGGTCCAACACCTGGGGTTCTTTAAAATACAGCTAATTCGAGTAACCGGGGCCTCCGGCATTTTGCGTTCGTGGCAATGTGGCTGCCACGGCCTGGATTTGATCAAACAACCTTCGTGTAAGCATTCAGGTGCAATCACCACTAGTACACCGTGGCTGGTCACATACCACATGCCAAGACATAGAACTCTTCTTTAATGTGCCGCTTTCGAACGAGCCAACCCTAGAGAAACAATAATATTACCTCTCTGTGTGTCATTTTCACGATTTTTACTACTAAACAAGCCACGAGCTTAGTAAAAAAAGATGCAAAAATAGTGAGAATAAAAATGTACGTTCCTCTGTTTTCTTTTTTATATTTTGACGAGAAGCCTTTTTCCCATTTTCTTCAACTTGCTGTTCCAGGAAAGAACGAAGAGAAAAAAGGACATACGCACATTGCGTTTAATATAATTATCTTAGTTTCGTAATTACTTGGAATGCACCATTATACCAGGCAAACGCAATGCCATGTGCGCCCTAAAGTAAAAAAAAAGAAATGCGCCCGAGATTTTTTGCAGACAAAGAAACTCCCAGGAAGTAGCATTGCTGCTGACACGCGCTTTAAATGCCGGCCCATTTCGCAAATCAGTGCAGAAACAGTAAGAAAGGTGGTTGTAAAATACTACGCAAAGAAAAACGAAGCATAAAAATCAAACGATGACGACAAAAAAAATGGAACGTGGCCGTAACACAATGCTGGTTATGCACGTGCATACCGAAACAGTGGCAATAAAGAAGCGTGCGAGCGGCATGACACTCCACGTGCGCTGAAAAGACACGAATGACATGTGTTTCGCATTTGAATGAAACTGAATGCTTTCGTTGAAAAACTTTTTCTCAAGCTCGCCGAATGTGTTTGAATGAACCAGCCCTCTAACAAAGTAATTCATTCATGCATCCGAGTCGAAGTAATTAAAATTACTTATATCTGACCTATAATACATGATTGATCGATTGATGTGTGAGGTTTAACGTCTCAAAACTACCATATAATTATGAGAAACACCGTAATGGAGGGTTCCGGAAATTTCAACCACTTGGGATTCTTTAACGTGCATCCAAATCCGAGCACCCACAGCTTTTTCGCCTCCGTCGAAAATGCAGCCGCCGCAGCCGGGACTTGATCCCGCGACCTGCGTGTCTGCAGCCGAGTACCTTAGCCACTAGACTACGGTGCCGGGTCCACCCATGATACAGGCTTCAATTTTAATGCAATATCTAGAGTTCATTACCATTTTAAAGCACCCCCCCCCCACACCATAGCATTAAGAGACGCTGTATACTATAGAGGCTTTGGAAATTTTGACCACACTGGGTTCTTTACCGTGCACCTAAACCTAAGCGCACGACCTTGAAGTGTTTTCACCTAAATGGAAAATGCGGCCGCCGCAGCCGGGTTTCGATGCCATGAATTGCGGGTCAGTGGTCGAGCACCACAACCATTAGACTACCGTAGCGGGTTGACGCTAATTTCAGTTAGGTGCCACCGATTGATGTTGACCTAAGTAGTACAATCCTGGGCTACCATCCTCGCAAGCACAAGCGCTTCTTATCAGCTTGTCGCTTCTGGAGTTGGTATTACCTACATTGCTGGTTGCATTGTGAACGACACTCTGAACAACTGCTTATACAGAATATATGCGGCTGTTCAACATTTATTTGTGCGTACAACATTTGTCCATAGTTTTAGCACTATTTCGTTACGTTTTACTCAATAACAAGATTGCACCACGGGCACATCGCCTCCACATGCTTCGCATAAAAACGATTCCCATAGTACAAGGGATCTGGATAATTTCAAAATAAAAAAAAAGTTTTGCCATTAACGTAAGATATAACTTCTGATGCTTTAACTATTGTTAGGTAACACAGAAGAGGTTACTGTACTGGCTACCACTGCAACAGCTGGTAGTCGTCGCCAGTTAGAGTTCCCAGATCGAGTAATATAACGTAGAACTGAGCAGTTTGTATGTGTCGGTACACTGCTCTATCTTAAGTATCACCATTATGAACCGGCACGTGTTCTCTTAATCATTTCTTACGGTGAACTTATTGAAGCTATCCATGACTTGTGCTCCGCCAGGCACGTCTCCTTAGGTTTGCATATGTGCCACAAGAGTTAGGTAAGTACCACTACCCTGTACAGCAGGTGCAACTGCTAATCAAAAACGGCCATAAAACAGTGACACAGTAAGATGACGTAATAAATAAAAAGAGACAGATAAATGAACAGACGCAATTACAGAAAGATGAACAATAGGAACAAAATACAAATAGCGAGAAACAAGGAAATAGAAAGAAACATACACAAAAAACAGACACAAGGAACGCAAAGACAAATGAGAGTAAATAAAGCAGAAAAAAATTGCCCGCAGCTTCCCTCGGGGGAACACTGAGAAGGATGCGGAAATTGGTTAACGGGTGTTAAATTGCGACTTACTTGGGTCGATGGCTAAATTGGTTAACGTGGTTGTGAAATGGGGTGTTAAATGAGTGAACACGTACGGCACGTATGCGAAAGGGCGGTGTTTTATTTATTGCGACGAACTTCGAGGACGATGGCTTAGGGACGTCGATCATTCTGTTTGTGGATTCGTTGGCATTCATTTCACGGCGACTTCGGACGTCGACGCGCCGTACAAACCAACGGACGAGCGGCAACTGAGCGAGCGAGCGCCGACCTTGAGTATATATACAGCGCGACGGCGCATGCGCTGTCAGCTGTCGAATGTTCTCGAAGGAGAAGCGCGCGCGCGGCACAGATGGCGACGGCGCGACGGCGCATGCGCTGTCAGCTGTCGAATGTTCTCGAAGGAGAAGCGCGCGCGGCACAGATGGTGGGCGACGGCGCGACGGCGCATGCGCGCGCGTCAGCTGTCGAATGTTCGAGAAGCGGTGCGGACGGCGCGGACGGCGCACTACAAGGCACGAGTATAAGATGCTTCCGCATCTAAAAAAGAAGGCTTTAATTTAGGCTTACCACCACTTGTGCGAAGCTGAAAATTATTTCGTTTTCAGCAGAATTTAACAGCTTTGTTAAATAGGCTAGATCAGGAGTCTCCAATACGCGGCCCGTGGGCCACATGCGGTCCGCGGAGCTTTCGCAAGCGGTTCGCCATGAGCAACAAGAAACTGCCTTCGTCCAGTATACCTTATCTTATTTTCCTAACACGTGTGTTCATGCCCTACAAACACATGACTGGTGTCAAACGATTCC
Organism: Rhipicephalus microplus; assembly: GCF_043290135.1. Lineage (NCBI taxonomy): Eukaryota > Metazoa > Arthropoda > Arachnida > Ixodida > Ixodidae > Rhipicephalus > Rhipicephalus microplus. Next base: position 218,044,213 of record NC_134700.1, read on the forward strand.
AGTAGTGAGGTACCGCATGCGAGCACTATTTCTTAGAGCAGAACCACGGAACTAAGCTATATTTAAGAATAATTGTCCATGTTTGGGTGGATGCGCATAACGGCATCAATTTGTTGCTCGAATCCTTATAGTGAATTCCCTCCGGAAATGATACGTGTAAGGCAAAGGCTGCCTATAGAAACTTGTAGTAGAAATCTTTGCTCGTAATGTTGTACCCAGTACCCGCTCCACCATCCTTTTTTTTTGCAATGACTGTGCCGGCCTTTTCAGGAATAAACTTCGTGATGGCAGCCCGCTAGATGAGGTGAGTTTGAAGCCCCTGCCCTAGATTTTTTGGCGGCTCATCATAACACAATGCGTACTACACCGACAGTGAAGCTTCTCTAAAGAAAGTCTCTGAACTCATCTAGATGCTTACCCGTGGCCTCAAGAGCATCTTCTGACCCCCAACGGTGTTCTAATGGTTATGGTGTTTGACTATTTACCCGCCGGTCGCAGAACCTAATTATGGCCTTGGCGACCGTATTTTCGATGAAGGCATAAATGATTGAGGCCCATGTACTTATATTTTGAAGCACGGTAAATAATCACGTGTGAGCTGAGAGAGAGAGAGAGAGAGATAGAGAGAGAGAGAGAGAAAAACCTCTTTACTAACGGCATAGCAAGGCTGTTGAATTAAATTTGCCGGTGGTTCGAAGGGTAGTGGCCAAAAGCTTACCACGACCATTTCGGCCAATCAATCACTTATGCCTGAAAAGTGGTAGTCAGTTAACCACAGCAGTGACTCCGTCGCCTCGAGGGAGGAAGCTGGCAGTTTTGCTTTTGATGGAGGGTTCCCCTCGTATTCCCCCCAAAAATGTAATTTTGGGTAACTTTTACGCAGCTGCATTGTAACTGGGTGATCCCTATTTCTGGTGCTCTCCAAAATGGTTTCTCTCATAATCGAATAGTAATCTTAGGAGCTTAAACCCCGCCAATTATTTTTAAAAATACTAAGCATCCTGTGCATCGGTAGCATTGTTTTTTTTAGCCTTCCTATGTAGCTAACAGTACCTCAAGCTTGTCGCGCGTATGTCAAGACCATTTTAAGAATCTTTCAGCGGAATTTGTTCGTTAGAGTTCATCAAATCGGTGCCAGTTGTTACGTAATCTTGCTAAGGTTGAACACTGAGCGCGTTGGTAAATCATGACTGTAGACTGCATAGCGCGCGATATCGACGAGACACAAGGATACACATACAACAGGCGCTAATTTTCAACAAATAATTTCATTCCCTTTACTGCCTGAACAAATACAGAAACATCATCTAGGAAAGAGCGACCAAGTACGCGGATAAGCACGGCCTCAACGAACCCAAATTGAACCAATATATTGATTTGCTCGTGTCATAAATATAAAAGTGCGTCATTTTTTAGCCTTTACTTCCACTTCAAAAATGTTTGTGATTAGGCGGTATAGTATTGCTGGAAGATTATCTTGTGCTATCGTGTTTCTGTTTTTATTCTACCATAAAAACAGAAAAAAGTTTATTGTGAAAAGTTGGCGCTTGTTGTCTGTATAGCTTTCTTGTGTCTCGTTGGTTTTGTGCACTTCGCAATCTTCTGCGATATTGGTGGTGTAAGCTTGACTGAATAATCCCAAAATGAGAATTACTTATGACAAGAGCTGTACTCTCTGAATCTAAAACGTATGGCCCCGCCACGGTGGTCTAGGGACTGAGGTACTTGACTGCTGACCCGCAGGTTGCGGGATCAAATCCCGGCTGTGGTGGTTGCATTTTCGATGGAGGTGAAAATGCTGTAGGCCCGCGTACTCATATTTGGGTGCACATTAAAGAACCCCAGGTGGTCGAATCTTCCGGAGCCCTCCACTACGGCGTGTCCCATAATCATATGGTGGTTTTAGGACGTTAAACCACATACATCAATCAATCGGTCAATCAATAAGTTAATGATCAATCAAATCCACAAGTTATTCAATCAATACTCCACACAGATAACATGTACCGACAAAAATACCAGAAATTATATCAAAGTGGCACCAGAGGGCCGGTAAAACTTTCTGGCATTGCGAATCAAACGTTCCACGTTTCACTTATTATATACTGCGTTAGACTGCGTGGATAAATAAGAACGGAAAGTACAAAATAGTGCATTCACGTCTCTTATTTCTCCCGTCTAGAGAAGCATTCGAGCAAAGTGAAAGTTATTGGACCACATATATAGATTACCTTGATATCAAATAACAAGCACCGATGAGAGACCAGGGAATACAGAGAGATCATATTTCGTCTGCTCCTCACTTTTGTGAAGCTTAGGCCGGGAAAATTGCGGCTACATTTCAATCGAAGGTGGGCTAGTTCAACTGGCTCCGAAACACTCGACAAAAAGCTTCAATACAGAGTTACGTACGCGGGTGCTTACGGTTAGATGAAACGAAACAGAAATAAAAGTCAAGAGTTACCAGTGAAGCAAACTGCATAATAACGGGTCCTCGAGTCGGCAACGCTTTGCGCAAGAGGCAAACAGTGTAACAAACGGGTCTTTTGCCCTCCTCGCTCACCCATCCACCATGAACGACTCCCTCAAGCCCTCTTTGGTTGTTGTAATAAGCGCCTATCACGGGGCACGGGTTGCCCTTCACAAGAACCTCTCAGCGGACTTGCGAAATTTCGGCGCACAGAAAGCAGCCCGCAGTGTCGCCTCTCAAGGGATTGTAGAGCGAGTAATTTGCCCCAGAGGCCACTGTGGAAGCATCGGCTCGCAAGAGGATGTCAAGCACAGCAATAAATACAAGTTACCGCAACTCTGGGGAGATAACTGGCACTGTTGATTTAAAGAAAGGTCGAGAGGAGATGTAGGTACCGGTGCGGCACCAGTATTTCCGGAAAGCATTAGCGCAACACCTAGGAAATAAAAAAAAAGAATACGTAGCCGAAGAAATGACCGTATCGATCGTCTACTCGACCTACGACGCACCCACTCGACAGCAGCGTCTGCGTTTTAACACCGCTGATTGTGCAACAACCGTGGTGGGGAGCCAAGAGATAAGCACGTCTGGCTGGCAGTGGAAGCTTATACCTGAGTTCACGTACAAAAACTTCTAAACTGTTCAGGCGGGCTTGCCTTGCGGTAGGAATTCACATCAGTTCGTGAGAGAGCTTGATAGTTTATATTGTGAAGGGTGGAAGGAAATAGAAAGAATGAAAGCAGAAAGGTTAACCAGGAAAGTGTTTGTTTGACCGCTATGTATACGCTCTGTGAATGGAAAAGCGGAATAGAAAGATGAGAAAGAGAGACGAAGCAAAGATTAGAACGGCGGATTTACCTACACGTGTGAGAAGGCATGTACAGATCAGACGTGGCGGCGTAAACTCGCCGTTTTCAATAAACATCAGCTTCACTGCCAGGATGAAACAATGAATGCAACAGCAACAAACTGGAATGTGATACGAAAACTGGTAGCTAACGCTTACCAGGATCTTTCTTAAAGCAACAAAGCACAGGTTTAGGAGAATACGGCTCCTTCTAGAGACCTAAGTGGTTTTGTACTGCGAGTTTTCTTAACGCGAAGAAAATGTTGAGAGCCCTGAAGGCCTACTAGTCGTCTTCTGATGTCTTTCGAGGTAGCACGCAAAAAAGCGCTCACAAGCACACCTATATGAGTAATATTTGCAATTTTCCACTCTGGCGACGCTTGCCCTCTGCACTTTTCCTGGTGAGTGGCTTGGCTTCACGCTCCCTAACGGGGCATTTTTTAGGCGCGAAGCTCCTTAAGGCGTGGGCTGAGCGTCCCGTCGTAATCGTATGTAGTCATCTCTCATTAGTTCTTGAAGCAGCCGTAGAGGGCGGTGCTTGTTCATATAACGAATTGCGTAAACGCTGAAAAATGACAATGGTACGATACTAGAGGCCGTTACTTGTATTATGATAAATAATAAAAGTCACCACATATCCATGGAGTGAATGATGATAACTGGGGCGACGCGTCCATCAGTCTGTCCGCACTGCCATCGGTTCGTTAGTTCTTGCTTCCGTCAATCCGTGAGTCCATTCGTCCGTCCGTGCGTCCGTCCATTCATCCATTCGTCCATCCGTCCATTCGTGCATGCGTTCATCCGTTCGTGCGTCTGTCCTCTCCTGCGTCTATCCATGCGTTCATGTGCACATCCGTCCGTTCAGGCATCCATCCGCCTGTCCTCTCGTGCGTTCATCCGCGCGTCCATCCATGCGTCCATCCCTGCGTTCGTTCATGCGTTTGTCCGTCCGTCTGTGTGTCCGTCCGTGCATCTGCCTGTGTGTCCGTCCATGCGTTCATACACGCTTCCATCCGCCCGTCCATGCTTCCGTACGTTGGTTCGTGCGTCCGTCTTTCTGCCTGTCTGTCCAGCCGTACGTCCGCTTCGCGGCACTCGTCCTCATTCACCTCGTGTATATGCTGTATTTCTTTTTCTCTGCTTGACAATGCATATTGACGTAAGGCCTCGCATGCGGGCGATGTTACCTATGTGCCCTCCGTGTGACGGAGACGGCCGGCTCGTTTCATCTATGCTTCATGTACGCTCGTCCATAGCGCGGGCTGGCTTTTATTGGTGCGAGGACAATACCATGTGCTGGGTCATGTTATCGGCTTAAACTGTTATCGACTTAGACTAACGGCGACGGAAAAAGACCACTGATAGTGCCCATATAATTGCTATTGCAATAAAAAACTCAAGAGTGTCTTAATTGCCTTTTTGGACGACAATTGAAGGGGTTGTTTTTTTTAGCGAAAGTCACCGCGGCGTGTAAACCAGGACTTGTCTTCCGGAGGAAAAATTCAGGACAATAACAACAAATGGCCCTTGTATTACTTGGTGCCACAAACATCGCATACCACACTGTCGTTATTATATTGAAACTATACTATAATCTATTAGTCACCTATTTCCCTACGAATATAGACCTCTTACAAAGTTATCCAGAAAAATGGCGCCGTATCTGCTTGTTAATCTGCAGATGTCGTCGAAAGACGATAGTCTTGCGTGTGGAGAGAGTGAACAAAACATTTATTTGATGTTCTGCTCAAGAAAATCGGTGAATTGTATTCTGGAGGCGCTGCGTTAGAGTGCCTCGAGCATGCAGCGGAGGTGAACGAGCTCATCAAGTCACGCAACACGTGAGACTTGAGCACCATCTGGCAGTTAGTTATCTTGGAAAACGAAGCATGTGGCTCTGAGACGGGTGTGCGCGCCCGTCTTAGAGGTGGTAAGGTATAGAACGCAAGGCGACGGGTAGGTGCCACCACCGTCTCGTCTTAGCAAAACGTTGGAAACACTCGCCTTTTCGAGCAAGCGTTGCATGATCAGGGCAGCGTGATAAGCGCTAAGGTCCTTAAAATTACTTATGTATGCCTTTTCTAGTAAAAGACACACATGCGGAATATATACGTGTTGTTATGGTGCCCCAGACACGCGCAATAATTGCTTTTTAATTGACAATTCCACAAGTATGAACGCTAAACGTTGAGTAACATTGGTAGGCGCTGCGGATGGAGTCGGCCGTTTCAAGTACCCGTTGCCGTTAAGGGTAGACACACAGACCAATATATAGAGACAGACCAAAATTTTTGCGTCGAAGGTCCCCAAAAAAGACTACCGTCTTTATTACTTCTCGCTTTCCCGGTGGCATCAACTATTACAACTCTTACGGGACTAATGGCTTTACCCTACAGGGCATAGCCCAATCCCGCAGGACCCAAGCAGAAAGCATGCGTTCTTTTTCTTCTTTTTTTACACAGGATTGCTACTCACTGGACCTGCTAGAATAATCAGGCTGCTTGCTGTGCGTAATCTACACCTTCATTAGCGGCTGAAAAAAGTAAACGTTAACACTTGTAGTAGAAATTTACGCGTGAAACCTAACTTGATTTTCTGTGCTAGCTTAACGATCCACCATGATCATTTTCTTTTTGTAAGTGGCTGTATTTCTGCCTGTTCCCGCTTGTGCGACCAGGGGAGTGATGAAAAAAAAAAGCTATTTAGCTAGAGTTTGTGTGCAGATGGTGCTTTTGACTGAAAGAAAGCTGGCGACTGATCCAGTTTTTTGGTGTTTCCATAGTTACTCATCGGGAAAGTTTCAATAGTCTTTATCGACACCACTTTTTTTTTCGTTGATCGCATTTGAAGTGAAGAGAAGTGGTAATAAAATGTAAAATAGGAGTGATGTTTTGCAGCTTGCTAGTTAGGCCAAACACTAAAGCCGTTATGCGATCTAAGGCATTCAAAACAGACAAGGCATTCAGAAAACAGACTCGCACTATTACGCAAAAGCGACGGAGTAAAGGTTCATCTCCTTGGCATAGCAAAAAATGACTAAAGCCGATGCTTTATATGAACCCGATGCCTTCTCGCTTTGATAAATCAATCAATCAATTAATGAAACAAATAATGAATCAAATAATCAATCAATCGGTACAAGTTCATTCACAGCCGAATATATTGTAAGGCAATGATTGAGCCGCAAGGCACTTCTTTTATTCATCGAGTCTGAGCCCCACTTTTCAAACCAGAGTCATGATGATGAGTATGTACAGATGAGAAAACGAAGCGTGAAGCGTATGAAGATTGCTTGCACTACCCCCCCCCCTCCTCCCGTTACACGCAACCGTTACAGTGCACCACCGCGTGGCTTTCTGACATGAAACCACGTCCACTATGAAAAGGGAAGGCGTGCAGCTTCGCGTATTCATGCTCCTTGAGTTCTCCACAGGGAGAGCGCGGGGCGGCACGTCAAAAAGCTACCCGCTGATGCGCAGCAGCAGGTGTGTGTGATCCGGCCTTTATATGAAAAAGGGACGTGAACAGGATGGCTTCCGACTGAACGATCCCAGAACCATGGCAATGTGGACCCGAAGAAAGCTCGGCGGGAGTGACAGGATAGTTCTCTTATGATGTTTTTTTACTAATTATAGAGGGTCTTATGAAGCGTGACTGAAACTTGTCGCACAATCCTGGAGTACGAGCACCTGAAGCAACATGAGAGCTGTCGTAGCGTTGTTGTTTGACTAGCTTCTGTATTTAGGCGCACTCGTATCTGACATTCTTCAAGCTTTGAGACAAACTGCTCTGATATAGTTGCTAAAGCGTCAGTTGGAATGTTTGAGAAAGGGACGTCGAAAGCGAATGTAGGGGAACGGCCATACGCAAGGCAGAAAGGAGAGTCTGCGACGCATTTACTCGAGTTTTCATGGTAGGAACGTGCGGGCGGCTTTTTAGGGGCGAAGCTCCTTATGGCATGGCTTGTGCTTCCCCCTCTGTCGTTGTGCGTAACCACTGGTGGCACACACCCGACAGGGGATAGACGGGCATGTGCCACCGAGGCAGGAGAGAGACGATCGCACGACTACGATCGCTCTACTAGCCAGTTAGGCTATGGGACCAAACAAGTGTTTGCGAAGTTTTTTGTTACATGTATGTGAAAGATACAATTTAAAAAAGATGCGAGATGGCGGTACTTCAAGTTTTCACTAGATGGATGGACGGATGGATGCATAGATGGACAGACACACAAGCAGACGGATGCGCGAATAGACAGATCGACACATGGACAGACGGATGGATGCGCCGACGAACGGATGGACGCACGGATGCTCGCACGGACAAACGGACGGACGGACGCATGTATGGACTGACGGATGCTTTGCCCCACTCATCATCATGGATATATATGCTGTGATTTTTTTTAGATAGCGTATGCACAGTGTTTCATACTCTGACCAACGTTCAGTTGGCAAAGAGCACAACATGGAGCGATATGCTAGGATCGCTCAGTAGTTAATAACATACGCAAATAATTTTCATTTGCGTATGCGTCTTCTACAGGAGCGTTTAGCTGGGTAATGTAGATTTGCAGTTTCTGCACCTAATCATGTTTTTTTTTTTACAGTTGCAATAGGCCTTCTACGCGTCTTCGGTCTACGCTTCTACAGCCTATGCGATAACAGTCGGCCATTATAAGAACCATTACAGTCGAGCTTTGCACAAATCCACACACTTCTAACCATTTTGAACCTGACTAGCACAATGTATTAGCATTGCACATGACCAAATATATGTCAGAACTGAAAACAAACAAACATATAAAAAAGACATCATCGCAAGTTCGAGTCGGCGCAGTTTCATGAACTCTTCATTAAATGATTTTTTTTACAGCTTGACAGGAAAGGGACAAACTGCCTCTGAAGAACAGTCCTCTTATGGCTGCCAGAGAGAAAAAGAGAGATGAAGAGGTAGGCGTGGGAGTTAACTTAACATAAGCATCTGGTTCGTTACCAGCGCTGGGGTGGGAAAAGAAAGGCCGGAAAGAATGTGTAGAGAGGAATGCTAAGAACTTAACCAGCTATCAGCGTTTGGTTTGCTACGGAGTGGTGGGTGAGGAAATAAGGCCAAGAAAGAGTCTGTACAGAAAGAGAGAGAAATTAAGAGAAAAGAAAAAAACAACCACGCGCACACAGGATAAAAAAGAAGACGCATGGCAAGGGCGTTGTGACTGAAATCGTTCATAAAGGACAGTCCATCGCAACAATCGCAACCATGCTTGCAAGGACTCCTTCTGCATATGTTGCTCATTGCAAAGCTAATAATATCGGCTGTAAAAGTGTGGTTATCGCAGATGAAACTAAAAAAAGCAAAGAATGTACACCTAGGTGAACAGAAAACTGCTAACCTTAGAGAAATAGATGGATGCATGAATAAACTGAGTAAGCTATAGCCTTCTAATTAACCTCGCCATTTTGTACATTGACAGACGTAGTTGATGGCATGGTAAAGGGGAAGCTATATATAGCGCAGTGATCGGTCGCATATAGTAGACAGCACCGCAAACGTGTGAGCAAAAAAGTAGCAGGAAAAAAGTGGGGCGAATCAGCGCAGCTGCGAAGCTATAGAGCCCAGGACTCATCCTCGAAGAACGACGCAAAAAAGGCAAGAACGTAATGGAAGGAGTAAAGGTCAGCAGCAGGAAAAAGGCCACTTGGAAGAATGAAGATTTAATGGAGATCTTGTATACAGTGATCGTATAACTTCTGTGCTTAAGTGCCATCTAGTTGAGGCTAAAGGACGTCGTTTATCTCAGATGACTCTGATCAGTGCTGGCTGGTGTTTAAAGTATAGGTAGCATTCGTAAGGACTGTGCGTTAAGCGGAATAAAGGATGTAATGACGTTCTTTGGCATCACAACGACCCTTGTTTTCGCGAACAAGACGCATCAAAACTGTACGCCAAGCACTTGAAGCAGTGGGGCAATCTCCTTGAAAGCATATAACTGACAAATGTGTATGCGGTAGGGTGGGGTAAAATGTGACAAAAGTTTGAAAATGGTGAACATCATTTTTTTATTTCACTCTTTACCATTAAGTGTGAATGCAGAAACATAGCATTGGGTGCCAGTTATGTGCGACATAATATGATCATGTTACCGCAGTTCAAAAGCAGTGTGTTAAAAATAAATAAAAAAACGAACCAGATGTGTCATTTTGCGCCACTCTGCCGGGCTAAAAAAAAAAGCACAGCGTGAGGCAAACACGATAAAACGAAAAAAAGCTCATCAATTCAGATTTCGCAGTAGAAGCCCTTGAAATTTTTTTCCGTAGGTGCCCACGCGGTCTTGATGAGGCCACTCTTTACGCTCTGTACGCAATGAATCCAGAAGGAGCCCAGTGCTGTTTACTCTAAAACTCCTTGTAGATTGAGCATCCGCAGTCTTTCTTTGTGCTATCGGTGTCTTTCGTTGAACGCTTTCACTAGATTCATTGCACTGTTCATAATATTATTTAATTATTGGACGATAGAGACGTTCTGACGCATCTCCTTCACCTCGTTTTTGCAGTTTTGATGCAGAACTGCAAAGTTATTTCGTGGTTTTCAACTTCGTCAGCAGGGCATTGTGAGGCGATAAATTTCGGATTTTCTATAGCTTGTTATTGTTATTATTTTTGTTTGAAAAAAATTTAGAACTCTATTTGAAAACGTGTTTGCGAACAACTTGGCTTGGAGATTCTTACTTTTTTTTTTCTTGGCGGCTCTTGAGAGCGTCTTTGGGAACGCGGAACAGCCTTGATCTAGCACGAATGAATTGTACCCTACCTTCAACAGCAGTCAGGGTTTTTTCACGTCGTTTTCCGCCCATGAGGCTTACTATATAATTTTCTTCTAGGTCCTAACCCTCCTAAAGAATATAATGTACATTTAGTATGAGTAAATGGTTAACTAAATGAGACACTATCTGAGGCATTTCTGTGCCTTTTTGTCGCATTTGGCTCCTCCCACATGCCCACGTTCAAAATAAATTTCCGCTTCGGTAGCATGCACAAACTGAACCAAGCCTTTGGTGGTACGTTACTAGTAGTATAGATTAACAAAGAAAATACGTAAGTTGTTAATATGACATCGGAGTAGCTTCATGCACAGATCCAAGAATTCGGCCGAGCAGAATTTCACCCATTTTTGGCGGGTCAGGAACACACCAACACCAGCCGTGTAACTGTTCCTACGCGCACGCTGTGAGCAGTGACAAACTTTTATACATAAAGAGGTAGACAACTTACATCCCCTATCGCTGAAACATTGAAACAAAAAATACTTTTTCTATTAGATACAGATGTCTTCAAAGTCAAAATCTCGCGTATTGTCACGTGTCTCATTTTACCTCACCGTACCATACTTCCGATGCATCCAACTGTTTTCATTTTTCTGAGTCAATTCTCGGCTCAATCAGCAAGGCTTTCGTTTTTACTTCTTTCGCAGGAGGGAAAGAGGGGGGGGGGGTGTTGAGAAATACTTGATACATAATTGTTGATATGTTTTGAAATGAAGCACACTATGTAAGCCTGTCCAATTTAATTTTTTTGCACTTATTAATTGACGTGATTAGTTAATGTGGTTGGCGTGAATAAGAGCTGGTTGAATTATTCTATTAGTCAGACAAATATTCTATTAGCCCCAGACTGCCCCGCCGCGGTGGTCTAGTGGCTAAGGCACTCGGCTGCTGACCCGCAGGGCGCGGGTTCGAATCCCGGCTGCGGCGGCTGCATTTCCGATGGAGGCGGAAATGTTGTAGGCCCGTGTGCTCAGATTTGGATGCACGTTAAAGAACCCCAGGTGGTCTAAATTTCCGGAGCCCTCCACTACGGCGTCTCTCATAATTATAGAGTGGTTTTGGGACGTTAAACCCCACATATCAATCAATCATTAGCCCCAGAGTAATATCTCGTCTAAAAGTGACACTAAACGGGGTATCCTTTTTAATGGCTTACATATCTTATGAAATTCGGTTGGTGGTAGAATTGCAGCAGGCGGGGTACCAAAAACTGGAAAGGCAGACAATGGGAGGAAGAAGGAGAGAGAGAAAAAATTATTATAGCAGCTATAGATACTGTACTTGATGTGTAATGATAAAAGGAGGACTGTGTTTTTTGTGTACAGGACAGTTAATGACTCGGACATGGATTTATTGCAGGAATAACTTTATTACTAAAGAGTTGTGGATCATTAGTAATAAAGTATTAGTGTCTTGGGAAAACCCTACACAGTGTTTTTTTTTGTATTTCTCACATCCACGAACAAAGTCTCGCGGAGTGTCGCAGAGCACCGTTGCTCAGACAAAGCCTCGCTCTGTTTCAGCATGTTTCGTCGCTGCTCGCAATGTTTTCGACAGGTTCCTGAATCGGCTTAGAATGCAACATGATGTAATTGAAAGACTCGAACTACTCTAGGTGTAGACGTATGGTAACTATACTCTCACAAATTTGTGAATCACTGACAATGTTTTCTGCGCCACTGGGTTGTATGTATACAAGGACAGTCATAGCTGGATAAGATAACTTAGCAATATGCGTGACAAATGACCCGAATGCTTTAATAACGAGTAGAACCTATTTACGCTTACCTTGGAGCAGTTTCTGGTTTTGGTGCACCTGAATGGCCGATGCATTTAGGTGCCCTTTAATTTCGATCTCACTCTCTCCAGAGGCAGCTTTACTAAGGCGGCCACGTCTAATTGTCTTTGCTCGATCTGATGAATACATGTGCAGCCACATATCACTTGATTGTGAATGCCGTGAGAGCGACATCACTTTACCTCCGTCTACGCACTCAAAAACCCCGATTTCTTTCTGCCATAGGCAAAAGTGGGGGCTACGTGGAGCTGACGGACGCACTCTTGCCAGTGCTCTCGCTGGCGTTCTGCATAAGTGCGCTACTCCTCGGACTTTCTCGCATTGTACGAGCCACCCAATACACTTTAAAAAAATAACAAAAACCCCGTGGACTCTTCTTTGTACACATAAGGCTCTCTTGAAATACATGCGTTAATACACTCGTGCGTCCAATGACCTTCCAAATAGAGTAGAGAACAATATTTAAAGAGAGTTTACGTGCCATTTTTACTCAGAGTCACATACGTGGCTAGCCAGAACTCTAAGAGAAGAGCTAAATTGTTTTTTTTATCGAGTGTACGGGGTATACCATCGAGCATACCAACACAGCACTTCCACTCGACTGACGTCGCGGAACACGTGCCGAGGGATTGTTATAGCTTAGGCTTACTAGTTAAACACCAATAGAACGTTGCAGTGCCACTGCCACTGCTGGTGTCCGTAACCACTGTTGTGCGACATATGTTAAAAATTGCTATGCGGAAAATATTTCTAGGATTAAATGGGGTTTGAACCCGAGTCCTCTGCATGGCAGTAGAGAATTCTACAGAAAGGCACGGTGGTGCTTGACACATTTTAGTGAAAAAGACCCTATGCAGATTTCATGTCGGACAAATAATTGCGTTAGCATATGTAATGTAGCAATGTAAGATAGTGAAAGAACAACGAAACGTCACAGAATGCTTATTGCGCGATGAGTCGGTCGTTGAATAGTTCAAATCCATTACAAAGTGCTTAGACATGATTCTTCGTCGCCAATAGACTCACCCACAACAGAGTCACACACAATGCCTTTCATGTGTGTAGTGGGTACCAGGCTTCTCCGCAGAATGATTAATAGTATAGTATAGTTAGTGCTTTCCTGCTTCAGAAAAGTTAAGATGATTTATGGCGTAGCGGGTACCTTGCTTATGTACTTGTATTAGTTGCTCTAAAGTCACGGGTCAGCAAAAAAAAAATCTGGAGCTAACTCAGATTCACTCATCAAATAATTTTCACGCCTTGAACTCATTTGAACTTAAGCCTCTAGCCGGAGAAATTGAGGAACATAACTAGAGCTGGCATCCTGAAGCATAAGCTTCATAAGTTATTTTTTGGACATAGCAAAAAAAGCAATGTTTTTATTTTGAAACATGCAAGAACAAGCGGGAATATTGTTTAAGTCTTTCTAAACGATGATTAGGCTGCGAATAATATACAAACCAGGGAGGTCTTTGCCTTTTATAATGACATACGCGATCTGATAATGACATACGCGATCTGTGAACAAGTTTTTTTCAACTTACTAGCAGACCCTCTTTCGCTGTTGCATCGTTTGATGGGAAACCTCCATTGCCGCTTCTCTGTGCAGTCGCACGTATATAAAAAGATAAAAAAAGGAACGTAATAGCAAAGGAGGTTGGTTGCCAGAACATGTCTTTCCGCTGATGATATCCATTTCCTAAAAGTGTTTTCATGTTAGATATTGATTGAGACTAGAAGCGTGTCGCCAGACCACTTCTCGCTTTGTGTTTTAAGCTTTCCGCGTGAGATATCGGATAACGACGACTTCCGTCAACACAGCTGGTGTCATCCGGCGCTAATATTCTTTTTCCTTTCCCGGTCCATCCATAAAGTCGGTCATTAAAGTGATGGGAGTAAGTCAGTTTTTGCACGCTAAAATTCGTCTGTGTGTGATTCCCGGCACCACCTGTCATGTTAACCGAGAGCTGACAGATCTGCACTCGTGTTTATACAGTATTCGCACAAACACACTAGAAAGATTGTTATGCCATAATTGCTCATGAATGCGTATTATAGCTAATCGCGATGATGTCACACATCAATAACGAAGGCGGTTGGGCAATAGTGAGCAGCACTTTGGAGAAAAACAGGGAAGTTTTGCCAATTGGTGGTCGAACTTAAAATCTGTAAGTGTTTTTCGATTGGCCAAACTGCTTCGCGATGATACGTCTCACGTCGTGATTCGCTGAAATATTTGGTCAGGAAAACATTAAGTGATATGTTTTATGCCATTACAGGCTCAGGCTCCTGACAAGGATTGCACGTAATCATGGAGCACTAATATTGTCCCACTCGTCTTTCATACATAACAAATACACCACCGCGGTGGTCTAGTGGCTATAGTACTCGGCTGCTGACCCACAGGTCGCGGGATCGAATCCCGGCTGTAGGGGCTGTATTTCCGATGGAGGCGGAAATGTAGGCCCGTGTGCTCAGATTTGGGTGCACGTTAAAGAACCCCGGGTGGTCCAAATTTTTGGAGCTCTCCACTACTGCGTCTCTCATAATCATCTGGTGGTTATGGGACGTTAAACCCCACAAATCAATACATACCAAATGAAATAAAAAACAAAATACTGAACTATCACCGATCATATTCGTTGTTGCTTTTTTTAGGAACTAACAAACATATTCCGGAGTAGTACTTTTATACCTGCGTTTTGGTACTTTAACTCAGCAAGGTTCTTATGTTTTAAGTTCAGAGGAAATCGACAGTGCAGGTTTTGGCGTATAGTAATCGGCTTCAATTTAAGTCTGCATATGTACATAATCAAAACGCACAATTAAATACTGGGAATGCTCAATGATGACGTAACTGTACACCTCACTCAGTTTGCCTGTGTTTTTCTCAACAAAACAGGGAAGGTAGATAAACTTTAGTAGTATCGCGAGAAGTAGCAGCCATGAGCTTTGTTTGTGACATGTTTTGCAGTGCCAAAACAAATTATGCACTGACGCTTGCAGGGATGTTCTGTCGCGTTGTTACCCAGAAGTCAGAAAAAAAATGTATCGTACTTTCTCATCGTCATTACGGCTCGATATTGGAGCGTACACTTGCACTACATTCCATTTTCAAGCTCCGGTTTCACTTTCACGTGACGCTTGTAAACATTGGTCTGTCGGAAACAGACGAAACGTATTTACAAAAGTTTACACTTCACTTTTCGCACTATATAATACAAGTTTCTCTCCCAGGCACCGAAAAAAAAAGCACCTAATGTGTGCGTCTTGTCGTGCTAGCTGTTTTGTTACGATCGTATTGCTTTGTGCGACTTCACGCCATTCACTTCCGAGTGGAATGAATAATATCTGCGATAATATCAACTTATTGTGGTGTATGCACGAAAGAAGAAAAAAAAAGTGGTTAACGCCGCTCGCTCCCAACCGAAGTAGACGCATACAAACCCATTGCCACTGATTTATTGTGCGTCCTTTCTTTCGCAGCCATTATTTCGTAAATTATACAGCTTCCGGACGCGTGCAGCAGCTCTGTTATACGACTGTATACTGCCGCTGAGTATAAATGCAATATGTCACGTTTCCAGGCACAGAAAAACATGGAAGCGAACAAAATGCAAGCGGAATAAGCAACGCAAGGGCAAATCGTTTCAGCTGTGCTATACCTAACGTGCTTCCGTCCCGTTTAAGCACTTCTAGTCGCAAAACCAAAACTGCATCGCCCGTGGACACCTGCCCCCTACTAGCGCACGCACAAACACGCACTTTACTGAGTGCGATTGCGTGCGATTTATGTTGCAATGCGTGTGACGGCGCCATATACAGTGCACATTTCTCGGCTCCCTTTTATGCGCGCGGGAAAGCCACTATTGCAATGAGCAACGCGTGTTCTCGGGTTTGACTTTTTACATGCTTCCGTTCGCTTTTAACCGATGGCGGCGAAAATGCTTTAGGACCACGTGCTCAGAATTGGGTGCACGTAAAAGAACCTCAGGTGTTTGACATTTCCCGGAGTGCTTTACTACGGCCTCTCTCATAATAATATGGTGATTTTGGAGCATTACACCCCACATATCAAACATTCCTTCCGTTCGCTAAATCAGTGGTGAAACAGCAAATCACGCGTACGCATGTTTAGCTATCCTTGTATGCACCGACGCATATTTGGAATAAAAAGAATGCGTAATACCATTCAAAACACGACAAATTCTACATGAGATTCAACTTAGCCCTGCTGTTCAGCAAGTCCAAGGAAGGAAGGAATGAACAGAAAGGGAAGGAAATATAGGTATGTTAACCAATTTAAGAGGACCGGTATTCACTCAGTCCAAGAACGCCCATGTTTAAAATGCTACATAGGAAGGATATTTGTGTACAGATATTACGTTTCATATGAAGCCTTCTATTGGGTTTCTTAGAAAGCTGCTAAATTGTTGCAGATGAGCTCCATAGAGATCATAAAAAGGGATATAGATTTCATGGTGAATTTAGAATGTTAGAACAGAAGTTAATGACAGATGGAAAGAAACTTTACTGCGGGAAATGTCGGCAGCGTGAAATTTCAAAGTGTCTGATAGTGCGCTCCTATTGTCTATCACGTGGTTTGTGAAGTCCTGTGTGATGCGTTTGGGATGCTATGAAGGGACAAATATGTAGGTCTAGCTGGCCTGAGGTGTCAACTGGATCGGGGACCTGCCGGGCATTCGTTCATTCAGACAATTAGGGTTTACTGACACTTTCGTCATTTTCGCGAAACGGTAATACCACCGGACTCGACGTCTGAGAACATGGTATATCCCATAAGAAGACCTGGGGCCGAGTTCACAAAGCTTTCTCTTGGCTACGCATTTTCTTAGCCAAGAATTCTCTTATCTGGAGGGATTACTATAGCGCGGCTATGATTTTAACTTATTCGGCACTTAAGAGGGTGAGGAGGACACACGATAGCCAATGAAACGACAAGGAAAGAAAGAAGTGTGTGCCGATAATATCAAGGTAGCACGCAAAGCGTCTAGCATCGAGAGTATATGATGATAGCTAATGATTTGCTGCATCTAAGTTTAAGTTCCGCGAGCGTCTGCGGCAGCGCTTACGCGATGCCGCGCACGTTGTAATAGACGTTTTGGTGGGCTGTGCAATGCCAAGCACTCGTCTTTCATCAACGACTGAAGCTAAAGAAAAAAAACTTAAGCCATCGAGCAATCCATGCACTATCTCTCCAAGTAGAAGTAAACAACACTCCAGGTGCACCACATCAATGAAACCACGCATAAATCAATGCATCCAATGTCTGAAAATGTGCCTCAAATGTATTCCCCTATTTACCGCGACCAGTTAAGTTACCTTACATTTTAATGAAGCTGCGCTGCTACCTAACTACTTCAGTGCAATCGAGCACGATATAGTGGTGAACGTAAGGGTGTTTTGTACCTATAGTAAAAGGTAGCCATTGTTACAATATTCTTATTACAAGACACAGGAGCGACTTTTGTGCCTGCAGATGAATTGTGCGGAAATAGATAACAGCAGTAATCAAATAAAATTGTGAGCGGAATTTCGCTGGTTCTATGCACGGCAGCATTTTTATAAAGCCGGAATGCGAGAACGTGCATACGCTTATGCTTACATATGTGTCTACGTAAAACGAGGGAGACTCGTCGGGAGGTGTTTCACTGCTAATGCTTTTCACAAAACACGGTACAAATATTTTGTCCAGCGTTGTCTGAGTGAGCAAACAAAGCAAGGGACGTGTATACGTGTCTTGAAGTCGAGAGACGTTACCACACGTGCGAACAGGACGAAAACAGAGAGAGAGAGAGAGAGAGAGACTCTCGTTTCGGCTTCGTGAAACTTGTATTGGATAGATAATAAAGACAATTTTCCGGCCCAGCAGACGTCAGGGAAAGTTTCCGCAAAGCAGTTTCGGATGCTTGGAGAGCATTAAAAAGTGGAGTACGCGTTTTATGGGAGCGACAGCCACACAGAAAGCGAGATGAAGTGTGACTGTCTTTAGACGTGAGAATCAATGCTAATTAGGAGAGTTGTGAGTTAATTAGCCAAATATTTCTTAAATAACGACAATCGAAACAAACAACTGAGTATTCATCTAGTGAAAGTGGCACTAGTGACAGTGAGTTCATAATAGTTGATTAGAGTTGTCACAGGCCGATATATTTTTATTTTCTTATTTATATTTGGCAAACTATGAGAAGGTAGCCTACGTCAGAGCCGGCTATCCCAACGTCATGACAGTAATGTACAAGGTAAATAGCGCACGGTTATACAGTCACACGTGGTGGTTGCTTTCTTCTAGTAACCTTGGGAAAACGCATTCTAACTATTTTTTCTATTTTTGACCAAGTTTCACCGGACGTTTTTGCATTTGGCGTCATTCGAAGGAATGAAGATATATCAGCAATAGGGTGAATGCAAGCACTGCTGCAGTGGACGAGCGGTTACAGCGCTCAGCTACAATTTACGAGGTACTTGGTTCGATTCGCGGAGTCACGGAGCACTTTTTTTTCTTCAAGAGGTTGCCTGGCCTGACATTATGCGTGGTGGCCGGTATTAATTTTTTGAGAAGGTGGCTTTCGCACTTGCTTCTTTCATTCCCCTTTTGACCCAAAAGCGCTGTTCTGTGCTCCTTCATAAATTACATAATTCAGGGTTCATAATTTTCTCCTCCATCTTCTCTTATTGCAAAAGTGTCCAGTGCTGAAATGCCAATATCACACCGGGTATATTACTTTTCACGTGTTTGGATATTCGACCAGCAATCAGTCGTCACAGTGTTTTGAAGAAAATCTACACACGGAGGGAGCTAACTGCTTGCGCCCAAGTTGACTGCCTTTGTAGGGACGCGCTTTCGTGTTAATTTGGTGGGCATTATCACATGCAGCAAGAACAAAGAGCACGGACAGTTAGAGCAGACACAAACAGAGTGATAAGTCTGTGTCTTCTCTCCCGCTATCTGTCATGATGCGCGCTTCAGTGTAATGTCACTGTCAATAGTTGAAATGAACTGTAGCAGTTAATCGAGTTCTGCTGAAAGGGCCCCTATTGTCCAGACTGTAACACAGCAATGACACTTTGATTTGTGTCACAGAGAGATACTCTGCTTTTGGTTACTAGAATAAATTTTTAAACCGAAGTTTATTTTTTATTAACAACAGTTCCAGTGCAAATGAAAGGTGCATGGACAAAATTCGTGTATTCAGCTTGACTAGGTTTGTGAACTTAATTGTAATTACCAACCGGTATTACAATATGCATAAATATTACACAGCTATACAACCACGGGTAATAGCTTGCTTATTCTGATTAAAATTGATATGTTGAAATTGACATATTCGGCCAATGCAATGTGTACAAGATATGCCATGTAGAGTAGCTATGCTCTAAACTAATCTTCGCAGGTTCGTTCCATTTTACCCAATTTCTTGCCCGTGACTGTAGCTTGGCAAATGAAACAACTTCTTCGAACACACATATCTTGTGTAAGGTTACATTTATTTTTTAACGGTACAAAACAAATTGAAGTGCATAATGGCTTAGAAGAAAAAGAACTAGAAACAAATTCAGCCAAATCATTACCAAGCTTACTCACCAATGACAAATGGATTCTCATATAAAAGATACATACATACATACATACATACATACATACATACATACATACATACATACATACATACATACATACATACATACATACACACACTCAGGTGTAAATATTAAAATGAATGGCTATAAAACAACAATTTTAATACACTCATTTTGAGTATACAGAAAGTAACTTACGAGAGAAATCCAACAGCACTGTTATGTCTGAACAGGGTGTTTCTCGAACCATCTCACAAAAGCTTGATGCATAGTTTCTGCTGCTGCCCAGTGACAAGCAGTTTTTATAAGAAACACAAGAATAAAGCTTTTGACAATGTCACACTAAAGAAAAGGGCTGTGCATCAATATTTTGTACGTGTCTGCAATATCACTCTGTTTATTTACATAGGATGGCTCATTCACAACACACTAACAAAGCATGTTAGGACACTTGGGCTGGGCTGAAAGTTGGCACAGCGCAAAGAAATTCTAGACAATACATGAATATTACAATTATAAGCTACTAACCTCCTTGGTGCGAACAGTGTTTATATTGAGAGCTATAGGCGCCATTTCGTTTCCCAAAAACACTTCTCAAAAGTAGAATCAACTTTATTTAGCTAAAAGTTTCTTTTCTGGCGCGTTGTGGTGGTTCAACGGGGGAAGTGACTCTTTCGGCCAAAAAAACAAAGACCAATTATTTTTTTAGTTCGCGAATTCACCCCATGCTAACATTGAGGCAGCTGGTAGGAGTGGTTTTGGAGAGAGGAAACCACCACATTCCCACCAGTTGTGGCCTTGGGTAGCTAGTTCAGTTGATTAATATCATGAAAAAACACTCCTCAAGAAGACTTCAAAGTTTGCACATCAACACAGTTCCCATACAGCTGTCTATTAGTCTGCTTGAAAAACATTCACTTTACTGGTGGGAAAAGACTGTACACTAATTATGTGAGGTGATGCTCCAGTGCACTGCATGTATGTCTTGCTGCTGGCCTCAACTGCGATGTTGTTCACCACGTATGTGTAAAATCACAACTAATGCTATGCCACTGCAAAGTAATTATGTGTCATTTGTATGAAACAGGGAACAAAATGAAAGAACATAAGAACAATTACCTTCACACAGCATGAAAAATGTAAGTACATTTCCATAGAGTTTTCACAGCTCATCTGAGAATAGTAATTATGGTTATGAAGACATTGTTACTTCTCTAACAAAGTATTTTAACATGCCAGCTTCAAAATTAGAGTATACCAGTACCTATGTAGGGCTAAACGATTGTACAGGTACCTAGAAAAAGATAAGTAAATGCACGCTATAGCTACAAATAAATTAAAATAGATACCTTATTTCTAGTCTAAGTAAAGCTGCATAGATGATAAGTCACTTGCATAATACACGTGTACATTATGAACAAACCTATCCGAGCAAAGTATACATTAAAACAGTTACATTTACACAGTAGAAACAGAGAAGTAGATTGTTGAAGGACGGACAGGCAGTGGGATAAGAATACACAAGCACTAAAATCTACTGTTAAGATATACTAGGAGCAGTGATGATCCTCTTCCTTCCAAATAAAATAATTCACATAGATTCACTTTTCAGAGCTTATACACTCATGACATCATTGGTGCTATACGAATGAGTGTAGACTGAAGGTTTACGTCGACTAAGTACAAGATTACCGCATCCATGGCTTTACTTCTTGTACTACAAAGAATGCAAACACAGTTACCATTGCCGACCATGGAGGCTGTGATTTATGACAGGTAAATGCAGAGACACGCAGGCACTTAACACACATGTTAAAAACTCCAGCTCAAAAATAATTGCCCACTAGCACTACAGCAGCCTTTAAATTAGTGTCATAGTTTGGTATCTTTCATGCAAAATTTAAATAATTTGGAATGCAAGCAAAGAAATTGCTGAATAATGCACTGCTAAGAAGTTAAGCTGCAGCTGCGCAGAATGTTACTACGTATACAATTCAAACTGCTCCTGACATCACAATGTGCTCTTTCTGCTCTCGTAAACTTTGAGCAGGACAACAGTCACTGGCAGTCCCTTTATAGTTGTTGGTCTTCTGTGCTCTGTTCTCGATACACTGTACATGACCATTGGGCACTGGATCTTTTGTTACTGCTGGAACTTGGAAAAATACAGATCATTGTTACAACCATGCTACATGCAAGAGTGTACAGTTGTTAAATATGTCCTCATAATTACAGATGTCGTATTTTCAGAAGCCAATGACAAGCCTCAACACACACACAAACAGTGAAGACTGAAATTGTATTTTATTATGATACAAGAGCAAAACTACAATGTCATAGATGAAGGCATGAAACTTCTGCCAGGCATAAAAAGCCAATAAAGTTTCTTCTATTTCAACTTTACACTAGGTGCGAGAAGCAGACCACAAATAAGTTCACTAAGAAACACAAGTTTGACTGCATTACAACACAACAGCCAATGTTCATAACTTAAAGGCTGTCTAACATAGCCAGCTCACCATACCACGTATAGGAGTAAATGGGCTGTCTAGAAGACACAAAGCACTTGTGGATTAGTGTGCTTGTGGCTGACATCTATTATTCTAAAAGAAGAAAACCTGTCAAAAATGCACTTCCTCAGGCGAAATATTCATGTGATACAAACACAACGGGCTCCTACAAGTGCCACCAACACTTATCATTATTGTTGATACCGGTGTCTTGCCGGATGGATATGCTGTGTTCTGCACAGAACACCAAAGGAGTGCTGCATGACTTGGCTTGCATGTGTGCTGGCTGCATCGCACTGCGGCTGAAGTAGGCTATCCACAGAGAGAGAGATGAGGAGCCATGGCTTTGAAACACACTGAACGTCACCCTTAGAGATCAACAATGCATACTTAGGTCAGGTACAATTTGTAGAAAAATATATATCACTATGCAATTGTGGTGAGCACGTTCGGCTGAAACACAACAAGCCAGAGCACTGAGAGAAAAAAAGCTACATGAAGTAAAAGATGCAGTTACTGGCCGTATGTCGTCTGAGGCTTGTTCAATAGGTCTTTTTTCTTGCAAGTTGTGAACAGCCAAACGATTTTCACCCACTTGCTATTTCCTTCCAGAGCACTTGATCCACAGAGAGAGTCACAAGCTCTAGAGCTGAATAAGGAATCAAAGTATTTGTGCTCATTTAAAAGTACAAGCTTTTGAGTCTCAGATGATTGAAGTTTCATTCATGAGCTGCAGGCTTTCAACTTTCAACATTCTCAATTATCTTGCTATTTAGTTCTATAAATATTGAATAAAAATATGTGTGAGAATAATACAGGTATCCACTGCAAGCAACCATGCTTGGGTTTTCAATTTGTGCAGAGTAAGTGGTGTTCACTTAATCGTATGTATTAAAGAAAAACTAACCTTGCAGCCAACCGTTAGGCAGTTTTGTGCCCTCGAAGCTCCCAAGCAGACCGCAGTCCTTCCAGATGAGGCTGCCATGCATGCTTCCAGGTCACATCCGCTGAATGATAACAGTCCCAGCAGTGACACAGACTCTCACAGTTAGGGAGCACGTGTTCTTCCTATTTGCGTACAGGTGCTCCAAGTCATGATGAGGATTGATTTGCCAGTGTGTGCAACCGATGCATCAGAGGGCCTCAACAAGCCAATCTCTGCGATCTGTGAAGAGCCAAAAACGTGATATTTAAAAAGAACCATTAAAAGCACTCATTTCTAATACTTCTTTGACGAAGCTATCGCTTCGTCAAAGTGACCGAAGTCTTCTATAATCACTTTAGAATAAACTGAAGCCTCATGTAAAATTTACGTACCGGAATATATATGTCCTAGTGAAGTATAGTGCTACCACAGTGCCCCGCCGTGGTGGTCTAGTGGCTAAGGTACTCGGCTGCTGACCCGCAGGTCGCGGGTTCAAATCCCGGCTGCAGCGGCTGCATTTTCGATAGAGGCGGAAATGTTGTAGGCCCGTGTACTCAGATTTGGGTGCACGTTAAAGAACCCCAGGTGGTCAAAATTTCCGGAGCCCTCTACTACGGCGTCTCTCATAATCATATGGTGGTTTTGGGACGTTAAATCCCACATATCAATCAATCAGTGCTACCACAGTGGTAATCGTCTATGGAACTAATTTCCCAAAATAACATAAATTTCTTAAGTGCAACCTTACTTCTGGAAAATAAGTTCACTATAACTTTCCAACTATCAAACGTGGTAAATGGACAGGCCCAACCTCATATACAAACAAGAGCTCACTTGTATCAAATCACAAAAAAACTTCTGCTGTATTTGCTCCACAATATATGTATGTATATACCAGTAGTAGTAAATTTTTCATGCTTCAACTTACCATGGGAAAACATTACATTTGATAGGCTTAATAACTTGCACACGTTATAGTACTGCGGGAATTATAGTACCGGTGAAATTTAGTTCTGCAAGGCGAATCACCGATGGCAGCATTTAGTAGCCGTCGGTGTCATGAGGAACCAAGTGTGCTCTATGGCCAACAGGCAAAGGGCATCTGCAGACTGAATGCTGCCGATGACGGCAATGAAGGGCTGACCAGGTGTGCACGTCCATTGATAGAGTGTAAGGACTGGCCTTGACCGGTTGTTGTCAACGCTCTAGTGCTGTGCAAAATGATGGCCGGACGAACTCGGAAACAGTTATGCAGTATTGGCCTACAACTTCATCCAAAGCAAGGCACCGGTGAAATCTTTGCTCTTTCTGGGGGCCGGAGAGAAGCTTGACGTTCACGGGCTTTTGCTGCCACATAGAACTCTCAAGTTGTTACCGAAGAACAGTTTAGGCACGCTGCCAAAGTAACATGATCCACAACAGAATGTAGCATCTCGCAGCTTTGGTTCATCATATCACAGCGCTAGGACTATGGTTATCACAAAAAGGAGAAGTGACGAGTTAACAAGCAAAAGCACCAAGCTCCACCACCGCAACTTCACAGGGCAAAACAGTTATCAACGCTGTCTTTCAATTTTCGGTCACACGAGCACAGCTTGTTCACAAGTCTTGGAACGTCAACACAGCACCACTGTTCACAACGAACATCGTTTCACTTTCGAACACTAGATTGCTCTCAAGAAAATAGAAGCGTACGGGCTAACCAGTGGCGAAGCAAGAACCGAACACAGCACGTAGTTCAGACATTTCCGTACGTACTTGGTTTCACTCAAGTAACGTGCCAAAACGCTGTGAATCCGAAAGGTCGCACAGCACCGAACAGAGACACTGGAAAGTCAAGCGAACGAACTGTTACCGGCACACAAACACACATTGCAGGCTTCTCGAGTGCTAGTTGCCGTCGATACATCGACGCCGATCCCCGCTTGATAACCACACCGACGCACAGGCTTCGCTGCGCTTCACCGTACATCATTGCACTGCCGCAGCTTTCCGCACTGCTTACATGCACCGAAAGAGCTGCCGTAATCACAACGCATCTGGTCGAACGCTGAAGTAACTCATGCGAGAAGCGTTTGCTGAAAGTCGCACCGACCGATATGCTGTTTACGACGCCATGTTGTTTCCGACAGCTGCGCAGCACGTAAGAGAGCTCTTAGAAAGTACTTGCGCTATTTTCACGGCACGACAAAATTTGCTCTTATGTGCAAGGGGGGTAATATGACGAACACGACAGGCGTGTCAGATGAAAGAAGTGTTTTGGCAACGTCACGAAGTGAGCTGATGTAGAGGGTATTGCTTCACAACCAATCACAAGCTGTGCCTGTCGGCCCAGCCGTCGTCTGCTCGCGTTTGTCGTCTGCTTCGATCAGAGCATGCGACAGGGGATTCGCCTTCGCAACGCTATTATTCTCAGGTCAAGTGGTCGCTGCGTCGCACAAAATACATGCCAGTGGCTCGCTCTACCTTTGAATGATGTTCGTGCGCCAAGTTAAATGGCTGGTAATTGTCGCAGGGTTGAATTCGGCCAAGGTTTGCTCCAGAATCGTGAGGGTTTGCATATTTTTGGTGTCATACAAAGTTACTAGGGTCATTTTATTCCGACTGCTTTGCATATTGTCACGGTCTGAACAGTGAAGGTGAAAATTTTTGATTTGTTTGTAGTTCCATGCGTAATCACGCAAACCCCTAATACGCTTATGTTTACAAAGTACGCTCCGTTTCAGATCATCCTAAGTGTATCGACAGCTGTATTTGAGAGATCGCACCCTTTGGATAGTTAGAGCCAATGGAAGTACACTATAGCACAAGCTTTATGAATCACTCACTAAAAAGTTCCTGTCGTTCTTATTTCCAATAGCGTGCAAGGAATGTGCTCTAATTAACCTCTTTGGAGGTAATTTCCACCAATGAGGCAAGGATCTCGAGTCGCACTTTTAATTGGACGAGATGGGGCGCAACACAACAACATAACAAATAAGGTTGATCCTATGCCATGCCGCGTTCGAATGCGCCGACCTTTCACGTATCACATTGGTTTTCATCCAACTACAAATCTTTACATGCATAATTTTACGCCATTGACGCCCAATAGAATTCTTCAATTACTGCGACTTCGAATTTATTGGACGATGGTGGTTCTCAACACCATCCACTGCGTACAAGGGAAACAACACACGAAACTCAAAGCGCCGAAAGAAATAAAAGCGCACCAGCAGTCATCAAGCAGCCCTTCATGGGCGTGCATTAACTCAAAACCAGCCAGGGCACCAAAGTATACTGCCGCGGCGGCAGGTTATAAGTAGCCACATTGTTCCTAAGAGTGGTCCGGCCCACTCTTAGGATTTTCTGTCAGCCACGCTGTTTTTACGCACAATTTTGCTTCGTGAATCCACTTACGAGCGATTTTCGGTGACGTAAGCAAATATAGCAACTGCATCATCATCGCTGACATGTCCCCAGGCAGTGACAGCGCGCTTTATTGCAGCGGCCGATGTGACAACGATGACCACTTACGACGTTTTTTTAATCGTGAATCGACTTACGCAACAATATTTCTCTTGCGCAAAAATGTTTTCGTAAGTGAGTTTTGTGAATCCGGCCCCTGAACTTGAATTCGGTAAGCGTTGCTATGCGAACTTCTTCGTATGTTATTTTCACTTTGTAATGGCTCAGTAAGAAACGAAGGCACAAGAAAGGAGGCACCTGACGACACATGGGGCTGTGTGTCACAAAATGTCTGCACCACTGTGTGTCCTTTGTTGTCGCTGCGTGTTTATGAAAGAAAAGTGAACTTGAAACGATACATATAGACAGAACTGTGCGCTGCGCTGTGAAAATTCGTGTGAGAGAAGCGCAGCGTTGTTCAAGAAAGGAAGTATAGCAAGCTTGAACTTTGTTGGCGTAATCTTGACATGCAAAGACCATTTATGTAGTAACGATGACTTATTGCGCTGTAAGGCTCCAAGCCTCGTAGAAGCTACAACCCCCCAGAGATTCCAAAATTACTCTACTGTAAACTCTATGATATTCAATTTATACGACATTCTTTATAGGCCGCAATGAGGCGTCTTCTAGGATAAGTATGGAACAATTCTAAATTACTTTTTAGAGAGAGAGAGAAAGAGAGAGAGAATGATTTTAATAGGGACCTGGAGAGGTTTGGCTGGTTTTTCACCTGACAGGATATTCCAGGTGCCTGGTGATGACAATGATACATACAATGATAAACAGACAACACATTCAGTTACATAAACGCAAAACAGTCACATAATGCATAGAGTCACTCACACGCACTGCGCTATTTACAACGTTTCGTTCGACCCCGTGGCCCGTAAAAATGTTACCACTTTTGTGGAGTCTAACGCACTGAAGCTGTTCTGGCATGACCCTAGAATATTTTTCAACACCAAGTTTGCGTTGGAATGGTTGGAACCATTGTGCGCTGTGAATTATCGGAAATGTATGTGGTGATTCATGGCATTCGCATTTTAATAAAATAAGCAGCGTCTGTCAGTAGCTGGCTCTAAGAGTAACTCGTAGATATGCCAGTATGCATTCAGTACAAGAATTCTTTCTTCGACTTTTAAACTTAAGCCACGTCTTTTGTTCTTTGAGCATCTGTTTTAGCTGCACAGTCATGTGGCAACGCAAATGGTGTCAGAAAAAAAAGAAAACGCTCCAGAACATTAAGTTCTCTGCACAAACAGCTTTTAGAGCTTTTAGAGCTTTAGACCTTTTAGAGCCGATAAATAATGCGCACTGGTGCATGCATATGCTGAAAATAAAAAAAACCTATTCTTTCGAATAGTGAAACCACTGCTTCTCTCGTGAAATCGGCTTTGATTTTTACGGCCAACAATTTGTAGAGGCGTAAATATCGATCATATGGGGTCAGTTTTGCACGGAAAGACGAAGTGCGTTTCCGACGCTCAGTTTTCTGCCATCTCGGAGCATAAAGTTCGCCCCAGTGTTGCACCACTAACGATCCAGAAAAGTGGCTTCGCTACACTGATAGCGCCTTCGATGTCCTCTCAGAAGTCGGCAAATTTTGGAGCACTTACATGGAGAAAACAAAACACGTGTCCTGGTGGAAACGTAAAGGGCAAGATAAACGAGAAAAATATAAGAGACTGCAGCAGATGGAAAAATACGACAGACACTCTAGGCAGTACAGACGTGGTATAAGACCATTGTTGCCGTAAGCCAATTGTTTTTCGAAGACTTCGAGATAACTCGACGCTGTACTTTTCACGCTAGTCCTGTACGCCGGTCTGTCGAAACGTGCACGCAGTCTAATAGTTTTCTCTGGTAATCTACGTTGCATGTAGCATAGCGTGTGATATGGCACCGAAAAAAAAAAAAGATTCGCGCATCAAATATCGAACGCCACAGTTAGACAATCTTTCCTACGTGATGACTCCTCACATGGGGCCACTTATTGGTGTCGGCAAACAGCTCGTAGGCAAAAGCACGCTCGAAAATGGATCTTTGAAGAACAGATCGACTCCGCGTCACATATCTTACTAATCAATGCCTCCTCCCCCCCCCCTTCTCGCCAAAGAAAAAAAAACTTTCAAGGCCTCTCATGCATTCGCTTAAGAAGGCTCAAGGGTGAAAACGATTTCTTTCTTTTCAATCAATGAATTGATTTTTTCCCCACGCACCCCCCCCCTTCAAACGTGCACCTGTACTGGTATTGCACTGCCTTCATGATTGGCCCGACTTTGGCCAAGCGACGCTGTCACTAAGTGACTTGATGTTATGTGATGTCGTAGTGACGCCATTATAACGTCATGAAGGCGCCCCTTCCATTGGCTCTAAAATTGACGACGCGTTGACGTCAGATGAGGAAACTTTGTTGCATTACTCGCGTTGTTTCACACCGCATGACTCCTCCAATGGTCAATTTTTGCCCTTGAGGAAACATCTAAGGTGTTCAACTTGATGCAGTCAGGACAAGAGTGACAATCATCACTAGTTTGGGCAAATGTAAACATTGTGTGCAAATATGCCAGTACTTCCAGAGTAGCTGAGTTAGCGTTTTTATGCAATGACTTCATAATAAAGCACGCTACATGCACCACTCATAAAGACTTGAATCCAGCGACTCACTTCCTGTTTCTGCATTCGCCTGACAACCTGAATTTTTGATGAGCCACGTGTACCAAGTTGTTGGCGCGTTTTAAACATTTTCATTTTACAGAATCACTTGAAAATGTGGTACATTATTCAAGAAATTCGTTCGTCGTGGATGAAACTAGTCTTGTCGAAAATTTATGAGAGGATATCCCTGGCGAGCAAGCACTGTGAACAAAAACTTTCTGTGACGATTGCTATGACAAACGCTGTTCTGTATATTTTTTCAACGACATTTTGTTTCTTTCAGGAGCAAGTAGCTATGTCTCGTAGTAAGCAACAATATACGCTTGGATTAAATTTTATGTAGTGTGTGCATAGGCACGCATCAAGCACCCTCTTTTTCTATGTTGGCTCAGGAAAAAACTCGAAAGTGTGCACGAAAATGGCCACTTACTACGGTGGGGCTGTTAAATTAACTAACTAAACCTTAACTAAAAAAAGTAACGTACGATTAAGGTATTCACGGGAACAGAAATCAGGAAGCCAGGAAACAGGATCAAAAGTTTTTGTTGGGAATGCGTAAACGTACGACAATTCCAATAAAAAAGAAATAATGCTAAGCCCTGAAACATAACCAAGTTGTTAGTGTGTTCACACGCAATCGGCGCTGGTACTTTTAATTAAAGACGCCATTTCACTAGTTTATGCGCTTCACATCTTTTACAAGTACGGTGGAGACTTACCCAGGTAAAGCTAATGGGACTTTCGTTATCTTCAATAAATAACTTGCCAGGAATGAAGGAAAAGAAAGGCAGAGATGTTAGCCAGACTAAAAGGACCGGTATGTTATCCTACACAGGGAAAGGGGGGGGAGAGGGGAGCGCATGCACACGCACTTCACAGTCATCTCAACACATTGAGCTTATAAATGCCGGTGCAAGTCGGTTGCCTTCGAAAAAAAAATGAGCACCACCTTCGTCGCCTTCTCCAGTGGTGACCTCTGAGGTCGACTTTACACAATGATTTCTGCCGCCTTTGGTCACTGATCTATCCAAGCTAGAGCGGCTGTTAGAAATGTTCTGTGCTTAACGTAGCGAGGACAGTCACAAAAGATGTACTCGAATGTTTTCTCGCTGCCGCAGTTGTCGCGAAATGGGTTGTCAGCCATTTTAACTCGAAAGGAAAGTGACGTCGTGAAAGCTCCTTTCAGCCAAAAAGGGCAAAGCAGAGTAGAATTACTTTGCCCCACTGCGGTGCTCGGTTGCTGAACCGCAGGTCGCGGGATCGAATCCTGGCTGCGGCGGCTGCATTTTCGATGGAGGCGAAAATGCTGAGGCCTGTGTGCTCAGATTTGGGTGCACGTTAATTAACCCCAGTTGGTCAACATTTCCGGAGCTGTCCACTACGGCGTCTCTCATAATCATATGGTGGTTTTAGGACGATAAATGCCGCATATCTATTTATTAGAGTGGAATTTTTTCACCGTCCACTAAGTGTATGAAGACGCAACGTGTTCGGGCAGTGGTAGTGTTGGTTTTGTAGTGTATTTGCTGTATTCCTAATCAAGAAAGTGACTTCTGGTGCGACCACCCGAAGCTGACTAGCAGCATTGGTTCTCGATGGGACTCAACGGTATATGCTATGGAGTCCAGTGATTCGCTTGGAGAATAAAGTACAGAAGTACGGGCTGCTTACAAGGGGCATTGTTGTACAATCCATGCATTGTTGATGGCGTCCATAAGAATCCCAGCTTTCCCTAACATGCTGTATTATGTAAAAATTTCTTATGACATGACGCGCTAAAGAGTTCGTTTCGCAGAAATTCTGGCGTCGGCGTCGTAAGTTGTGAGTGAAAAATTATCCTCTTATATGTGACCGAAAAATTGAGAAGGTTGAAAATAAAAGAAATAATAAAAAAATCCTCGGTTAGAGTGGGAATTGAACCCGGGTCGTGTGGGTTCAATTGGGATATAAAACCCAAGTCGTTTGCATGGCAAGCGGGTCTTCTACCATGTGGCCACGCTTATGCTTGTGAATGCATTGAAAATAACTTCCTCTGCTTGAAAATGCAGTGAAAGCGACACATCCTTTGAAAACACGCGTGTCTTGTACGCATGCTTCACTAAGCAACATGAAATATTGTAGTAATAATGCGTGGTACAAGTTCCCATTGCAATCGGGCGTCACAACATGTAATTATGATAACGCCTTCGTGGTTTAAAGTCAGACTCTCACTACAAAATGCACACACGCTACTGAGCCAGTTTTTTAAAGACCACGTAGTGGGTGCATTGCAAGTCCGAAAAGGTGCCATGAACAACGTGTTTGAAGTGCGCACTATGAACGAAAGATCGCCATCGCGTTCAACTCAGAAAGCCGGAACTCTAGGGTGCCCTAATATTTTTTTATTTCTTTCTGAACTTGTATAACTCGTAGTTTTAGTATCAGTCTTTCTTGCGCTGAAAACTGTGGAATATTAACTGGAATTATGTAAGCAGTCTCTCGTTTCTAAAATAGAAAAGCGCTAAAGCTCCAGCATCCTATAATTACGTGTAGCTTATGCGCAACACAAGTTGCGATCAGCTCTTGTTTTTTTTTCGCGCACAAAAATAACTTTCGGCTTTTATTGAGCTTTGACGATGTAAAAATTTAAGAATAATTATAACTGGCGTTTTACTATTCAATGCCACGATATGATTATGTGAAACTCCATAGTGAACGATAAGAAAATTTCAACCATCTCGTGTTCTTTAACGTGCACCAACAACATAGAGTACACGGGCTTCTACCATTTGGCCTTCGTGGAAATGCGACCGCCGCATCCGGGTTCGAACCCACGACCATCAGGCCTAAAGCCGAGCACAATAACCGTTGTTTTATCAAGGCGGACGATGTCACTATAAAAACACAAACGCGGCTAAGGTTATCTTTATTGTACTGATTTTATTGTTTAATATATTAAAAAATAAAATGAAATAATGCCCCTTCACAAGACCTACTGCTAACAGGGAAAAAAAACACTTATTGCCAAAGATACCGCCCTTGTCCAATAACTTCAAGCGGTCACCTGAGGCACCGTCATCATCATCGAAGGAGGGTAGAGAGAGGCAGAGTTTAATCCCCTCTTCCCCCACTTCACCCGAAGGAAAGTGACTGTCTTGCAATAAACTTTATTCATTCATTCATTTATTACACCTGATCAAAACTTTCAATCAAATAACCTTGTATCCTGTTGTGTGTGTGTGTGTGTGTGTGTGTGTGTGTGTGTGTGTGCGTGCGTGCGTGCGTGCGTGCGTGCGTGTTTGACGTCAAATTAACGTATGGAGTATAAAGATAGTGCGTCGCGTAAGTTCAAATATTACACGCTAATTTATAGTGCTTTACACGATTGCCTTTGCCAAGGTTAGCAAGATGGATACTTTTGAACTTGGCCGACGAGACGCTACTATGCTGTGCAGATTATGGTTGGGTGTCGCATTTACCAATGCGTACGCGTTCCGCATAGGAATGGCTGACACTGCTGCATGCTATTATTGCGGCAGTGACGGAACAGTTTGGTACATTCTGTGTGAATGCCCACAATACTGCTCGCAGAGATATCACTCTGCAATGCACTTGAAGAACTGGACAACCAGACTCTTTCGGAAGAAAGAATCTTGCGCTACCGATAGGACTTCATGTCGCAGAAGCAGGCTGTGAAGACGCTCCTGCGCTTCTTGCGTTGCCCCGACGTGGTGGTCTAGAGGCTAAAGTACTCGGCTGCTGACCCGCAGGGCGCGAATTCGAATCCCGGCTGCGGCGGCTGCATTTCCGATGGAGGTGGAAATGTTGTAGGCCCGTATGCTCAGATTTGGGTGCACGTTAAAGAACCCCAGGTGGTCTAAATTTCCGGAGCCCTCCACTACGGCGTCTCTCATAATCATATAGTGGTTTTGGGACGTTAAACCCCACATATCAATCAATCAATGTGCTTCTTGCGTTCAACCGGCCTGTCCAAACGACTGTGATCGGAACGCCCAGCATGTGTGTGCACGATTTTTTTCTAATTTATTTTATATTCTCTATCCCTATCCTCTTTCCGGCCCTTATATCCCCACCCTGTACAGGGTAGCAAAGAAGTTCTTCTATAGGTTAACCTCCTTGTCTCTTCGTTTTATTTATTTCTCTCTCTTGATCGACAAAGCTTATAAAGAGAGGGCTGGTGAAGAGTAGACTATAGTTAATACAGATTATTTCAGAGCACTTCTATGTCTTTATTATACTCAGAAAAGAAAGGAAGAGTGAGAAAGACAAGTTAAATGCTGAATGGTTAATCCCGGCTTTGTAGTTTGCATTGCATCCGGAAAATAAAGAAATATAAAGGCAAGGAAGAAATAGAAAGACGAAGAGTATAGAACTACGCAATACAGGTGGAACTTCCATGCATATTCTTCATTTATTATTGTCTCTTAATCCTTATCGACAAGAGGAAGCCAGCCGGATACACGTCTGGTCGACCTTTCTACCTCTGCTGGGGCTCCTCCTCTTACAATCCCAGATGCAAGGGCACGGTCTTCTTTCCTGTAGAACGAGTGAACCGTGGTGTTGCGACAATGACCTCTCTCTGACTTTATAGTCTGCTTTCGTGCCTAATGATGCGTACATTATGTTCGAGTTATGGCGTGCTTTTTGGAAACACATTAAGAGCTCTTGTACCCAAGAATACCCGTAGCGTGATAAATAGGCCTGCGAAAGATGTTTCATTGGACAGATTTCGACACAGTCTGCTCTCAGTTCTTTTGTAACCTCCGGGAATAGAAATATATGGGCGGTATATATCAATAGCATCGAATTTGCTGGGAAGCACCTCACAGCATTTCCGTCAGTGCTCAGGCTAGATGAGGTCTTAAGGGAACGCCTGATTGGGAAGCCACGCGAGAAATGTGGTAGCCTACATTGAGCAAGACGGAGCTCAGACAGGGTGAGCACTTGGTGCAATGGTATCGAGTGCCTAACCATTAGGTGCCTAACGTAACTGCTTAATGCGGTAGTAAAGAAATATAAACGGGCTTGGATCGCCTTAGTTTATAGCAAAACGACGTGAGTTTCGTAAGTGTTCACCATGCGCTGACGGGCAATGCTAAAACTTTCATAACTCTAGCTTTCTTGCTTAAATTAATATTTTGAGACATCAAGTAGCATATGGTATGTCAGGGGTGACGCAAAGCTTCTCGTTTCACACTCATCGGACAGAGCTGGTAGATATCCCGCATTCACTGTTTCAGGAAGCTTAACGCAGCCATCCTCAATAACAATAAAGGAATCAGAAATCAAGTGACAGTTCACGCCCGACAATGTAGTGTAAAAAAAAAGCTTTGCTCATAGATAATTGAACCTCCGCTATTTTATTTTATGGCTCTCACTTTTTGTATTTGTTTATTATTATCCACTTTACACGCACAAAGACCACCAACACGTGGCCCGCGTCTTCATGAGATTTTTTTATAAGTACACTAGATGAAACTCTGGCGCTAGTATCTATGGCAGCTGCAACACAAGGCGCGTCAACGAGCATGGAAATGATGGGTAGTACAGAGATTTGTCTAATTTTCATACTTTCAGCCTCGTTTGTCTTCGCGGGGCTGCTTTTTCACAGATAAAAATTCAACAATTGTTAAGCAGCTGCTCTTCACTTTAATCTTTCAGGCTCATCATTTCAAATCGGCTCATGAAGCTCTGAATGATCCGTTCTTTTATTTGAAACAAAACCCAAAAATGTGGCTTAAAACAAAGCCAAAAATGCGTTCGAACCCACAAGAACGGAAACTAGGCAAATAAGTAAACTACCCACAATTTTCATGGTGGCAGAACGATCGCAGCGCCCCAGTCTCCTCTAGTTAACTTTAGGAAACTCTACGCGCAACTTTGCACGAAATAATGTTTTGTGACTTTGACAAATAGTACCGGCATTATTGTATGTCTGCAGCAGTTTATAGCTCTTTCTTCGGAAAAGCTGCATAGACAGGACTGGTCTCAAGCATTTTAGGCAGCTCATACGGTGAATTGAGTCATCACTATAGGACAAATATACTTTAGAGTCAGCGCCTGGATTGTAGTCATAGGGAAAATCAGTGGGGATATGTATATCAAAACTTCACGTCAAATCCTTTAAGAAATGACTCATATCTGAGATATTGGAAAGGCGTTCTTTCAAATGGCAACGTTAGGTGACGTCTTGTTCAAGCTCACTCGGCCTTCTAAATCCTCCCCTCACCCCCTTGTGCTACCATCTTTATTCTACCGAACCTTCTGGAACTAAACATCTTTACTGCGGCTCGTTCGCTAATGCAAGTTCGAGACTCCTAGTCCACAAGGTGTGGAAACGAGGAGTTTTCTACCCGCTTCACACAAGACATACAAACTAAGAAGGAAATAACGCTTAATTCATGGTATCATGGCACGTACCACCAACGTAACATGTATGTTACATGAAGGTCTTCTCAACAATGTAAAAGAGACCAAATATATAAAGGCAAAGGAGGCCATAAAAATAAAACTGAGAGCCAAATCTGAATATGGTGAATCAAGTTTGTTGCAGCATTGTTGTTCTTTTTGATTATCATTTATTATACGCCCACCTGTATTTGTTTTCTTGTGTGTTTGTATTTTTATTTTTTTGTTTTTTTCACGCGTATACAAATTACCTGCTCTTGAGTAAAGGTGCCCTTTACTTCAATCACCAGGACTACCCATCTTTTTTTTATGAGAACGAAATGATAAAAATGCACCAGAACCCGAAAAATCTGTAGTTAAAAAAAAGGTCTGCAGAAAGAAAGGCTGCTATTTTCTTGTCAGCTTTCTCTCAGTTTTTTGTTGTTGCTGTTTATTTGTTTATTGCGAAAAGATGGACGGCAGGAAAAAGATTTACGGAGGTCGTAAAGAAAGCCGTGGTGTGTTTCCGAACGAGGAGGAGGAGGAGGAGGAGGAAGGGAAGAAATGAAAGGCAGGGAGGTCAACCAGACGCACGTCCGGTTTGCTACCCTGCACTGGGGGAAGGGGTGAGGGGATTAAAGGAGAAGAGAGAGAGAAGTGAAGGGCAACGTGTATGTTGGTGGGACCTTGTCCATTGCACGCTTATAAGCGGTCGCGTAGTCCGGTCGTCTTCAGAAAACTTAGCAGTGCCCGCGTCGCTTTGCTGGCCAGCGACGCGTAGAGCCATGAGCCAAGTATCTTCTCTTCGGAAAGAGGTCTACTGTCTAGTGTCTCCAACGTTTCGCGTAGCAAATTGCGTTCGCTCGCAAAACGTTCACATGAACACAGTAGATGTTCTATTGTCTCGTCAGTGTCGCACGAATCACATCGGGAGCTATCCGCCATTCCTATGCGAAAGGAGTACGCCTTTGTAAAAGCTACTCCTAACCACAGGCGGCACAGTAAAGTTGCATCCTGGCGGGAGAGGTCCGATGGAACTTGAAGCTT
Organism: Rhipicephalus microplus; assembly: GCF_043290135.1. Taxonomy (NCBI): domain Eukaryota; kingdom Metazoa; phylum Arthropoda; class Arachnida; order Ixodida; family Ixodidae; genus Rhipicephalus; species Rhipicephalus microplus. Next base: position 218,080,724 of record NC_134700.1, read on the forward strand.
TTTCGATGGGTCCAATTTGTGTAGGCGGCGGTTCCTGACACTGGGGTCACTCAGCCAAGTTTCCGACATGTTGTTAGCGAACGAGTGAAGGCCCCTTGCAGCGTCGGTTCTCGACAATGGAATTGGGGTTGTCTGGGCGTCCGCGTGGGCGGATCGGGCAGCATTATCAGCAAGGTCATTACCGACAATACCACAATGTCCCGGTAACCACTGGAACACCAAGTCATGTCCTTTCGATAAAACTTCGTGAATCACTTCTCTTATTTCATTCACTAGCTGTTGATGCTCCCGCTGTCGTAAAGCTGATTGTAAGCTCTGAAGGGATGCCTTGGAGTCACAGAACACAGCCCATTTTTGAGGTCGGGCTTCCGCGATATAAAGTATAGCAGCACGTAAGGCGGCAAGCTCCGCTGCTGTGGATGTTGTCCTATGCGACAGTTTGAGCTTTATAGTGACCTGGTACGCCGGGATGACAACAGCACCTGTGGAGCTGTCAGCCGAGACCGATCCATCGGTGTAAATGTGGGTCCTCTGGCCGTATTTTTCATTGAGTAGCGACAATGTCACCTGTCGTAGGACCACTGTTGAATGATGGCTCTTGTTCGTTATTCCCGGAATAGTGAGGCACACCTGTGGTTGTTGTAGGCACCACGGGGGTGACGCTGGTCTTGTTGCGGGAGTGAAGCCAAAAGGGAGGCATTCTCTATGGGCAGAAATAATCTTTGAAAAGATCGCGTGTGGTCTTTGAAGTGGCAACACTGCAACATGGTGACCAGGAACTCGGCAGAGGTGTCTTATGTGGGCTCTCAAATTGTCAGTGGTGATGTATGTTCGAATTGGATGCTCTCTTGCGATCATAATTGCCCCGTAGGTTGAGGTGCATCGCGGCAATCCTAAGCACACGCGTAGTGCTTGTCCTTGCAGACTTTCGAGAGTGCGGATGTTCGTCTTGCACGTACTTGCCAGTAACGGCAAGCTGTAGCGCAAAAATCCCAGAAACAGTGCTCTGTATAGCTGCATCATTGACCTTATCGATGCGCCCCAAGATTTTCCGCAGAGGAACCGCATTATATGGACAATGGAAGTCAGCCTTCTCTTCAGGTAATTGCAGTGGGCACTCCACGAAAGGTCCCTGTCAATAATCACACCCAGGAAGCGATGGTTCTTCTGGTATGGAATATTTTGTCCATTGATGGTAACGGGGTATTGTGTCATGGCTCTGCGGGTAAACGCAACCAATGCACATTTCTCCGTTGAGACGGAAAGACCTTGCTTGCGGAGATATGAGCATGTCAAGGTGGCAGCCTGCTGGACTCTTGCACGTACTTGTAGACGAGTTACAGCCGAAGTCCATAGACAAATATCGTCAGCATATATGGATATGAGGATGGTACTTGGCAAAATTTCACGAAGTCCTACCATCACGAGGTTAAATAAAGTGGGACTTTATACGGCGCCCTGAGGGACGCCACGGGAGATATAGTAATTGGTGGTAGGTCCATCTGAGGTTTGTACAAAAAAGGACCTTCTTGTCAAATAATCCTGGATCCATTGGAACATCCGACCACCGATTCCAACAGCTTCCAACGAGTCTAAGATGGCTTTATGTGTTACGTTATCATAAGCCCCTTTGACGTCGAGGAAGAGTGCCAGTGGTATGCGCTTGAGGCTCTTCTGTTGCTGGATAAATGTTGTGAGATCAATCACGTTGTCAAAAGATGACCTACCTCGCCGAAAACCCGTCATGCAGTTTGGGTATACGTTGTAGCGCTCAAGGTACCATTCTAGGCGTGTAAGTATCATCCTTTCCATGACTTTTCCTACGCAACTTGCGAGGGCAACAGGGCGAAATGATGTCAAATCAAATGGTGACTTTCCTGCTTTGAGTAGTGGCACAAGTCGACTTATCTTCCAATCCTGGGGAACATTGCCCGCCAGCCATGAGTGGTTGTAATAGCTTAACAACTGTCCCCTTGCCTCCTGTTGAAGGTTGGCTAGAGCGGCGTAGGTGATGCCATCGGGTCCTGGTGAAGATGATCGTCGGGAAGCCGCCAAAGATGCGTCAAGTTCTTCTATAGTGAAAAGATTGTCCATTTCGTAGATGCGGGGTTCAGGGATAACACTCCTAATGGTGCCAGCAGACAAGGCGGACACACCGGCGATTCGCGTACAAAACTCATTTGCCACTTCAAGTTGGGTGTGGCCTGAATGTAGGGCTAAAGCCATGAAAGGATGTCTTTGTTGGGGAGCCGAGCGCAGGCCACGAATAGTGCTCCAGATGCGTGACAACGGCTTTCGGGGATCCAATGATTCGCAGAATGATTTCCAGCGTTCCTGTGCAAGTTTGTCTAAACGTCGTTGGACTTTTTTCTGTATGCGTCGTGCCAGCCTCAAGTCGCATATTGCTTTCGTCCGCCTGTATCTTCTTTCCGCCCTTCGGCGAAGCGCGCAGAGTTTTTCCAGTTCAACGTCGAAATCTGAGCGCTTGCCGGTGAACGGGAGGAGACAGGAAGCTTCCCTCATTGCCTCTTTGATGACATCCTCCAAGTTCTGGTCAGGGTCTTCACGGCATGTATTTTCCATGAGTCGCTGAAACTTGGACCAATCAATTCTTCGTATTGTGGTCTTAGGAAAGGAGTTATTAAGACCCATTATTCGCATATAAGTTGGAATGTGGTCACTCCCATGCGTTTCGATGTCTGAAAACCAGTGCACTTGCGACCGGAAGTTTCTGGATACCAGAGTCAAATCGAGGCAACTGCTGTACGTAAGGCCCCGCAGGTATGTAGGACTGCCATCATTTAAGAAACATAGGTCATGCTTGGAAGCGAATGACACGAGGTTTCTTCCTTTAGCGTTGATCGTCGAACTACCCCAGATTAAGTGATGTGCGTTGAAGTCTCCAGTTATAACCCACGGGCCCGTAGTTGTTGTCAGTATGTCTCGTAGTCGCTCTTGTTCAAATCGTCCGGATGGTGATATGTAGACACCAATGAGTGTGAATGACACTTTTTCCTTGTTAACACGTAAGCAGACATATTGATTGTCATCATGCGGTTGAACTGCATGATGCACATATGTGAAATCTGTGCGAATGTAAACAACCACCTTGCTGCGTTCCTCGCACGTGTTTCCGAACGAGGTGCTATACGGCAACCAACCTTTTCGATTTCCGGCACCGAAACGCGTCCCCATTTCCGAGTCACACCGGAGTGCTATATCCCGAGGGACTTGTTGCTTGCACGACCACTGAGTAGTGGCAAGTTTAGTTTGGTTCGCACAAAGCACGGCGAACGTCTGCTTTCAAATACATTTTCTTAGGCGACTCACCCAGCAAGTCTGTCAGTGCACTCGTCCACTCTTCTATCCCTCTGCGTGTTATGCGTAGAACAAAGCACTTCCTAAACAAACAAACAAAAAGAATTCAGTGTCGAACTGCTATAGATCAGCTTAGTTTTAGCACGAAGGCAAAGAAGCAGCAGCAAAGAAGGGATAAGGTAGGTAACAGGATGAGCGTCATTTATTGCACTAACCTAAAGTATGCATTCACTGTGATTTTTTGTTTTTTTCTTGCTTTGTTTATTTATTTATCATTTTTGCCATTGTGCGATTCGACCCCCTAAAATGCTTCCTATCTCTGTACTGGCAATTGGACCTTAATGCACGTGCTTGAGAGTGCATACCTTCGTTTGCTGCGGGCGACAACGATGGTCATGCATTACATGTTTAAGCATAAATAAAATGTGACATCATGCAATGGTAAAAAAGTCGCCTCGATAAAAAATTGAATTGCCTTATTACGAACGACTTATCACCGACTTTTGCATGACCTAGAATGCTTCAGTTATTAAACGAGGGCCAATGTAACCATCACATCTCGTCGAGTCGCGTTTCAATACGCTCACCGGCTCCGGTTTCGGGTAGCAGTACAGACGGGAAAACATTTGCCCATCTGGCTGCTTCAACTGAAGTTTTCGGCGCACACTTTGTCAGCTTAGACCACATGCTCTAGCGGTGCCCTGCGTTACGGGTTGAAGACGTTCGTCCAAGTGAGATGTTGCAGTTCGGATTTAAGAACGCAACTATGAGCAGTCAAACGGACCCACGACGTGGCGGAGAGACGAGGCCTATCTGTCCCGACGTGGAAGTGGCCCGCTAAGTGCTAGTTCACGCCCCGACGTACCTATATAAAGTTTCTCGATACCATACCATAGACTAATGTTAGCGAACTGACGCAGTAATGATACTTAACTTAGTCATAATTCAGACTAGGTTCTTCTGATAATATTCAAGCATGAATGGAAGCTTCTGGCTAACTTGAGATAGCAGCTGTGGACAACGACAGCGTTGATAGCCACGCGCTCTATCACTCTAGGCAAGTGTGACATCATTTGTACGACGTCCTCACCAAGATTGCGAGCCGCGAAAAGCTTCGCTCGAAAATGAAGAAAGAATGGACTGGAGAAAAATATTGGTCGTTGGCATGTTTCCAGACTAGGGCTTCACATTCGCAAGAGGAGTGGTTTGTTTACTGGGCCTGAGGTTCACGTTCGCGAAAGTTGAATACGCACGTTGCTTTCTTACCAGCAGGTGGTGTCCACGTGACTATCAAGTCTTCTAGCTGCACGGCGAGGGACACACGGCTTGCGGAGTGTTCTGATGGATAGTGTGCGAGTGCTCTCAGTGCTGCTGTTCCACGTAATCGGGACCTTCTTATGACTGCCGAACATTCTCGAGGACGAATGATGACGTAACTGCCGGACAATCTCGAGCATGAATGGTGACACGATCCTAAATACAGCAGGTGCCATGCCATCAGTTCCTCTGTCAAAAAGAGAGCTGTGCGACGGTCGGCGCAGCAGGCCCAGCGAATTTCGATTATAATTCGTATGTTTAAATTTCTCATTTTTTCACTGTTTTTCTGTTCACTCGGTTGTATTAGCAGGCTTCTTGTCAATAAAGTTCTATTTGGAAGCGCGGATGGTATCTGTGCACCAGTTTAAAGGGGTGGTGACACCGAATTTGTGGAATGCGTGTTCTTGGCTTTAAGCGTTTCCTCCAGCTCCTGGAAGCGTGATACACGCACAACACACGCACGTGCCCCACAAGCGCCAGGAAAACAAACGCGCTGACAGTCGCCATGGCCAGCTGCAGTAGCATCCAGGCAGTTGCAAGGCAAAATGCAGCCAGAAGGAAACAAAGCGTTTATATTTACAACGTATGTAGTGGACGTGGACGCGAAAGCCACCTGACGCTAGACGCACCGGCCTTTTATAGGCAACGATACGCTGAAAGACCGCGGGGCAGCCCTGCTGTTGTACGCGCGCGTCGACTCTGACGGACAAGGACGCATCGAGTGTTTCTTCAAAAGCACCCAGCGTCCCTGGCGTACGCACAGTTTCTCTGCAAGGGATGCCAACACACTCGTCACTACACATCTGGTGTGACGTCACGACAACTGACGTTGCTTCTCCTATTCTGACACGTCAGTGTTGCTGCGCAAGCAATGGGTCTAGATCGCAAGAGTGTGCATTCAGCTACACATTTAGAAGTGAATTAAAATATATTCTACGCGTTTGTTTTGTCCGACTCTTCGTGTGGAGAGCCCTTGCAGACAGAGGAAACCCACAAAAGGCTTGCAATAGCCTTGAAATTTGATTACACCACCCCTTTAGGCACGGCCGATGATGCCATTGAAGTCATGATGATGTCATCTATCGCACTCAAACAAGATTGCGATAAATGACATCCATAGACATAGGCGTACAGATACGGTTGTTACTGAAACATTTCTAAGCTGCATGCTATTCAAAATATATAAGTCATAACATGTGCCGACTAACCTATTTTTCATTTCATGTTATTACCATTTGTTGCTCCCAATTTTGTTTTCTGCTCTGTTCTCGTACACTGCCTAATTTTGTACGCACGTGGTTCGTTGAGCACGACACGCCTACACTAGAGTGAACGCGACATACGAATAAATGGACTAGCACTGTCAGGAAGGGTTCCAGGAACTAAAGCATGCCAAAACCGGGCATCACTCAGCCAAAACACGAGAATCATCAAGGTGAATAGGGTGAAGAAAAAAAATATTAGGTGGGGATCCCATAGATGATCGTCATTCGAGTGATGGCAGAGATGGGCTTCGATGACAGGCCTTTTAGCTGAATAGCCTCGTGCTTCTCGAACTAAAGAAAGTAGCAGCGACGGTGGTCGCCCTATTAGGCAAACCACAAACGACATCTGTCACTTGGGCGTGACTGGGAAGCCACGAACCAGAGGATCCAATGGCTCAACTGAAAGATCTATCTGAACAAAAATACTAAAGAAAGCTACTGACGTGTGCGTCACGACAGTAATGTCACCTGCTATCAGTGGTGGGCACGGCCACCACTGATAGCAGGTGACATGATGCTAAGAGCCTTCGCATCACTCAAACGGGAAGATCACACAGGCTATGTGGTGAACTAGCTGATTTAGAAACGTAAATCTCTTACTGACAGTAGAGAACAAAATAACCACTCGTACTTCTCTCTTTGGATCTGATGTACCCGACGCATTAGCATGAAGCCATTTCAAAAATGGCTAATATTGTGAGAAGTGAAAAATAAAGCGACAGAACAGGCATAGTATCGCTAAAGAATGCGAGAAATAATAATGGGGATACAGACAATAATGGAGATGTATATAACCACAACTGTCAAAACGTCGTTGTAACAATATATATATATATATATATATATATATATATATATATATATATATATATATATATATATTACGCACCCCATATAACTTCTTGCAAGCAACAGCGGAGATACCCATGCAAACAATTTCTGATAAAGCCCTCTCGAAACAGATTTGTTGTTGACTTATGTATTCGTTACATGTGTGTGTTGTGTGTGTTGTGTGTGTGTTGCGTGTGTGTGCATGTGTGTGCGTGTGTGTGTGTGCGTGCGTGTGCGTGTGTGTGTGCGTGTGTGTGTGTGTGCGTGCGTGTGTGTGCGTGTGTGTGTGCGTGTGTGTGCGTGTGTGTGTGCGTGTGTGCGTGAGTGTGTGTGTGCGCGCGCGTGTGTGTGCGTGTGTGTGTGTGATTGTGTGTGTGTCATACGCAACCACCAAGGTAACATAATGTCGCTGGATAGAATATATGCGTTCCACATTATCTGCTTTGACGTGACCAATACTTCGTATTTCATGATGCAGAAAATTAGGCCACGGTTAGCACACCTTCTCTCGGCATTTACGTAGCTCTCAGCAGCTGTGTCGCTGACATGACCATTAGACCATGCTTTCCTAAAGTCAGTTTTTTTTCTATGGTACTTATGGGTCTCCAACATGTACCAAGAACGGCAACGTAAAATACCGGCTGACTGTGTTTCTGAAAGCATAAGTTTCAGCGCTTCCTAAGTGCATTACGCAAGCGTCTCTATTTGCAAAGCTCGTGGGGGCCCTTTAGCAGCCATTTCTGCATCACCTTCTCCGCCTGTAGTTCGATTGGGAAAGTCACCACAACTCAGCGACCCTCCCAGTACATTTACGGCAGTCAACTACGCGATGTTTCGACACTTTCCGGCGGAGACAGGCTTTACGGATCGCGGGGACGTACAGCGATAAAAAGGGAGTGCAGGGCACGATGTGGGTGGGCTAGCTCTATGAGCTTAAAGGCAGTCGTCGAAAAGTGAGTTCTACCGAAGAGTCGGAGATAAGCTTTGGTGAACGAAAGCGGTCTCTCTATTTATTGCCTCGATGCTCCCTTTCTCAAGATACACGCATGCGCGTGTCTATAAAGGTGATCCTATGAAAGCCAGGTAAAAAGAAACAATAGAAGCAGGGCGCCGATCCCGTCCACCATGGTATCGTATGGAGCTAATCTTTTAAGCCCAGAGGCTTTTGAGGCGAGAGGGCACAGGGTCAGTTCAGCAAAGAGCAGCGTTTGGCATGTGCACATCTCGTTCTTCGGCCGAATGTGTCGAATATAACTGTCATGAGAGAGGAGGAAAAAACTGCCGGATCGGCTTTACTTTGACGCACTTATAACACTATCCGTGCGATAAACAGTAACTGTTGACAAGCACTCTTCTGCAAGTCGTGATCGGGTAGGCGGCAGTTGGCAGAGAAAGGAGCTACATTCAGAGTGTATCCAGTTTGCGATCCTGAGCTGTTTGTGGCGGCACATACGAGATCAAAGAGAAAAACGAGATAACGCAAGCGTGAACACCCATGGCTGTTTTGTAGGTTTGTTTTTTATGATTCAGGCGTTAGAGTGCCGGTGCCACTAAAAAATGGGAAATAATTTGGCAAGTATCTTGCGTTATTCAAGGCAGCAAGTCAGCGGACTTCTGTTTACTGTTCACGAGGCGGGATTCGAACCAACAGACCCTCAGTCCCCAGGCAAGCGTCCAAACCCATCGCCTATCTAGGCATGCTAGCACGCGAGCATTGAATAGCCTTGTATGGTGTGATGTAGCAAGTGTATTGGAAAGAAAGGTGATCTCGAGGGCGAGAGATGTGATGGAGAGGAGGACAGAAAGGAGGGGAGAAAGTAAAGCTTAGCATGGAAAGAATGATAAATAAAGGAGAGAGAAATTAGCGCATAAAAAATCAAGAGGGAAGAAGATATTCAAAGAAAGAGAGAGAGAGAAAAATTAATCTGATAGACAGAGAGAAAGAGAGAGAGATAGAAGTAATTTCAGCTATCTGTATTTTTTATTCGGTTAAACGAGTCTTTGCTATGCTCTTATCTTAGTGTTTTTGTCTTCGAATGCAAGAAAAATAATATTTAATAAATTTCAGGGCATGTACATAAACACCGATTTTTATACTATTCCAGTGTTGCAACGAGTTAAAGGCTGAACTACTGATAAAAAATTCCTTTTATTTAGCACGCACTCTAATCACTGCGACATCGAATGACAGAAAGCACCTGTAATGAATATAAGAATCCTTTGCAATTTGTTTTGCGTTTTTTTCAAATAGAATTTCTTGTATTTTTTTATTTTTCAAGACTATGTACTTCATCACCGACGCACATAAGGCAAGTTTATATACTATACTTTTTACGAGATCTCGCAACCTTCAGCAGCAACCATAGTCCATTACTGGTTGCCAGTCCCTCGCTTCTTTTTCAGCCCTTCGTACGCGCCTGCGAAATGGAAGAATATATTACGTGCCCCTTCGCAGGCTACGTGAAAACAAGTAAGACTGTTCGTTGCGACGGCACGTTCTTGCACTTCCCCTTTCGTTCCTCCTTCTCCTGGCAGGCAATGCATTATACGTAGAAATCTTGCAGGCTTCCGTAAGAACCGCCTAAGCCTCGCTCCGCAAAAGGGATGCCCTCGACGCGATAAATGACAAGAGCCCGTGTGCACCGTCGCCGAAACAAACGCAGTAAATCGAGGTCTCCGGCAGGAGCCGACAGGCGGGCGGAAAGATGCAAGCGCGCGGAATAAGGACGAGCCACCTCGCTTCCTCAGCCGTCGCCGACATCACGGCCTATCCGGCACGCGCGTAATGCGGATCGATTTCTTGCTCATCCTTATTACGTAGATTACTCCTTGGAACACCCGTGTATGTACCTTTTCTTGCTGTCCGAAAGCTATGCAGGTGTCGCCGGAAAGAATGAAAGAATGCGACGGCTTCTTGGCTCACTTCTTTTTCTTTTATTTTCTTAGTTGTAAGGAAGCTCGCGTGTTTCTTTTCTTTGACGCATGAATGCGTATGAAACGTGGCGTTTATTTACGGTGACATTAAACGTTCATGATTGCCTTTTCTGTCTGCGCTCCTCCGTGGGTCGCCTATCTAACCTGTTCTCCTTCCTTACCCACGCGCAGTTTTCGCGAAATCAACTTCACTTGCCGACTTCGTAATGAGCTTTACCATCATTGTATGACTAGAGTGCAGTAGATGTAAAATATGCAGTGGAGCTGAAAAAAATAAAACGCAGTGATGAAACTTTGAAATAAGGAAAACATTGAATCACAGCACAACAGCCGTCCAGAAAGATTATGGTACAAGGTGCATATCTGCTGTGAAGTTTGTGCACTGATGCCATCTCTCATTATCATAACCTTTCCTTCCTGTTATTGGGCTCCCCAAGCGTAGAGTATATAGCGAACTGTACACAGGTCCGCTAATCCCTCTGCCTTTCATCTTCACTCTCTTTCTATCCCTGTTCTAGGTGTAATCTTCTTCAATCATTATGGAGTCAATCAACAACAGAAACGAACGAAAACTGCGAAGTCAACGACCTGGCAAGTTCCACTGTGACCTCACTGCGCCTTTAGGGCAATGCGTTATAAAGTTCGTTTCACAGAAATTCCGTCGTCATTGGTTGTGAGCGAAACATAATCATCTTGTGCGTGACGAAAAATCGGAGAGAGCTGAAAATACAATACATCATGAAAATGCCACCTGCATATTACCACGTGGGGAACTCGAGTGAATGCATCGCAGAGTGGTGGGTGTATCTAGTGAATTCTGCATACTTGAATATAATTTGGGACTGCTTAGTTTTGATCTTTCGTCGTTATTAGTCTTACTTATTGAATGATGGAGAAGCGTTGCCTTAAACGAGTGGTGGGACGCTGATGTACGCTCGTGTGCCTGCATATACGGGGTGGCTAGTGAACGGTTGTGCAGATCGAACAGCCGGTTTTAGGGGCGAAGCTTCCGATGCGGTGGGTAATGCGTCCCCGATGTATGTGGTAGTAATAGTGCCTATCTTACTACTAGTAGTGTCTATCTTTCTATAAAAGCGACATTTTTACAAGGACCACTACGTTGCGAAATTTAAGCCGCAATGTCAATCAAAACTCTACTTTCCCAGCTTTGCCAGAATATTTCGGAAATATTTAGGCTTTATTCGCTTCCGAAGTATCTTAATCATTTAATATAGGAGCGTATGAGGTAGAAGATGTACATATATACCTGATAAAAATATGTACTTGTTTTAAAAACGCTAAACTTGCCGCATATTGGAGCTTTTCGCCTAATGAAAAAAGAAGGAGTATTCAACCGGAAATAAGTTAACTACCATAGCCACAAAAAGTAGCGCCCCAAAATGATTGAGAAATTGTTCTGTATAATTGATAAAAACAGTAATATTATAGGTATTTTATGAGTGTCCAAAGATTTAAGCACCCTCTAGGCAACACAAGATGTTTTTTGCGAGATAGAAATCCTCAATATCTACTTTTCAGATTGGGTTATACCTCCAATTTTTATTGCATCATAATTAGAAGTGGTCGAAAATTTACCGGGTGCACTTATCATGAAAAGACTTAGCTGTTTGTATCCCAAACATTGTTCAGGACTCGTTTTCTTCCACAAACGGTAACCCAGTGGAGTCAGCTACCGCATCAACTCATGGATTGTCGTACCGTTCAGAACATTACTGTTGTATGTTGTTCTTGTTCGCCTTCTACTGCGGATCACACACAATAGCGCGCGCTTTTTTCTCTTATTCTGTCGTGTTAACTTTGTTTGTTCAATTGTCCATTTATACATCCATATGTAACGCCCTCTCCACCCCCCACCGCTTTCCATAATGCGCTCTGGAGCTGCACGTGATCGAAATAACAAAAAAATAGGATAATGAAAAGAGGAACCAGTATTTTTCATTCCACTTCATGGAGATGCGTTTTTTTTTCATTTTTATGACTTCTTTTTGAGTCTGCTGAGCTTCGTGCAAATCGCCCTGAACATTGCGTTTTCTGTCTGGTTATGAGCCGAGTAGGCCGCGAAAGAAAGAATGTCGTAGATCCTCCCCGAAATGTCTAGACGTATATAGGCGAATAAGAACGGCCAGTTGCATGGGCTCCCATACATAAGAACAAAACTACGTGTTCATTTCTTTCTTTTTTAATATTTAAACTTTCCTTTGCGCTAGCATCACCCGCAGTATGCAATCTTTTCCTCCCTACCACTGGTTTTTCGGTATACATTTCCTATATACCCTCAGTTTTAGAAACTTGCGTCTTTAGAAAACCCGCACACCGCTTGTTGTGTCCTGCCCCCAATCGTCACTCATTTCCTTCCACGTTTCTGCACTCGTTGGAAGCAAGCGCATCTTCTTGAAGGCTAAGAAACTTTTTACGCCGACATAATTTTAAGTCATGTCCAGTCAAGTTCCCGATGATATGTGTGGCGCACACCCATGCTGGAGGATTCGCCAAGAACCTGATAGTTTTCATGAAAGACTTTTTTTATAAAAGGTTACGAGAGATCTAATTACGAGAAAGAGAAATGATGAAGCAGGACAATTTCAATAGTGGAATAATAAACTGTATTGTAATACAATGAAGCGGCGCATTTGAAGTAAAAATGAATTCTTCCGTGCTTGAGCTTTTTAGGCAGCTTTTTCTTATTTAGTAGCGTGTCACGCGGTGCAGTTATGTGGTTTCCTGACCTTTCTCTCAATTATCAATTCCTTGGCAGAACAGGCGTGGCACTAATCATGGTGGTTTCCTTCCCCTCTAGTGAGCCTGAAGGGAAGCGGAAAACGGGGTATAAACATTTAGTAGTTGTTGATTACACTATTTAAACTTGCTTAACGTTTGACGTGTTGCATCGGTACAAAAATATTCATAGAAGTGAAGAGAATGGCCGAGAGCAAGGGCTTGTTAAAAAGAAAGTATCATTGTGCGCGACATATTTACTTGAAGTAATGTGGTACCACACACACCTGCATTGCGTGTGCTGTGCGCGTGTGGTGTGCGACGTTCATCTCCTCCTCTCTCTTTCTTTAACTCTCTAATTCCCATCTCACCACCTGTAGGATGACAAATTACACTGAGCCTTTTTGACCTCCCTAATTTTATTATATTCTCTCTCTCTGTCTAATAGCGAAAATTTTTAAGTACTCGAAATGCGTTTTAATAATACAGAATGGGCCCAGTGTCCTGCCTGCCTTCAATGTCGAAACGGTTAAAGTACTGGTATCGGGCACAGCTGCAAACATATTGGCTCGAAGGGTCGAAATAAGCGTACACTCAAAATGGTAAACAAAATCAATGTGTTCAGGCTGTAGTCTCAGGAATGTTCCGTTTCAAAAGAAGAAAAAACAGGAATGAAGCTTCTGGCGGTTTTCGTGAACAGCTATTCTCTCAGAAACCTACTTGTTTGGGCTCCACTTAAGAGAAAGAAGTTGTTTATCCCGTGGGGTTTGACCTAACTTTCTGTGGAAAGAAACGCTCTTATGTGATCCTGCTTAAAACGGGAAGCCCAGATAATTTGTTGCTCATACATGACCCGGAAATAAATATTTCATCAAGCAAGCACTGGCCGTGACCGCGCCATGAGAGTGTACCGTATACACAGACCTCACGCAGCCAACCCGGCATCGGTATATGTGCATCGTAAGAAGTATACTCTGGTAAACCAAATAGTGTTCACTGGTTTAGGTATGATGTAGTTTTTTTTATTGTCCTTTCTTCCCAAAAGCTGTTCTAAAATGGCTTACGTAATCTTTTAGCTGTATATCGACTTGTAAATTATGCTTTTTTCTTGAACCAGCTGCGGCATTTATATTGCATTGCATTTGACATCAGACTACGTTTGTTTGCTGATGACGTAACAATATCAGGTCACTGTTGTTTGGGTCTAGAAAGAAGCAGCGTTTATTTTTAATTGAAATATATTGTCAACTTGTAGCTCACAGCATGTTCGAGAAATCGTACTTCGCTGAAGTGTAAAATATTGCCTAAAAGAGACACATTCGTGAACACTGAAATTTCGCAGGATCAGCAGCGACAAAACGTGGAAAGACTGAAGTTTCGGCCAATTTCACCGAGTGCTCGTATACGGCATACATGCGATAAAATTGTGTGTTTTGTACGCTTGTATAGCACGTAGATCCAACTGGGAGTTACAATATTATATAAAAAACATTTACCATTATATACAGTGTGTTTAACCAGCACAGTGTAATGAAATGAATCGATAGTTCAGTAGCGGCTGATGCACAGTGTTCGAGTGTCAATGAATCAGAGCGCAATAGCGCAGCTTATAATAATGATGAATAAGCCATTTATTTAACGCGCCCCGGAACAACCATGAGCTTTTAGTGCATGCGCGCTGAAGTTAACACGAAAGTCAACAGTATAGTGATATTGTATTCTGTGAACGGTAGAGTGTCGAAAGAAGTTGGCAGGTAGCAGAAATGGTCCATTCTCTCTGGGTAACGTAAGTGCCGAATCTGAAAATTTACACAACTTAGAAGCAAGGGGCAGGATATCATACCGTGAACAAGTTCGTAAATAAATAAGATGTCAGTGCGATTTCGTCGGCAGTAAAGTGATGACAAGGATAATAATGGCGCAGTGTTAGAACAAGATACATAGGCATTTCTAGTGAAACGGTAGTTGTAAATGGTTGTGGTTATTTTCTGGGCTTATTCATTGGCGTCACTACAAGATTTAGTAATGTCATTCCAGGTCACAAATGAATATGCAAGTAGAGGAAGACATATTGTAATGTACAATTTGTGGAAGGCTGTAGGAGAACTGAATTTGCGAGAGATGCGACAAACACAGCCGAGAGAACGAAGGCCACGCATTTAAGGTAAAAAACTTTAGCATGCTGTCGAAAAAAACACCAAGATCACTGGATTCATAAACCTTACATAACGACAAGGTATTGACAGAGTACGGTAACGACATGATGGACGCATGAATGACGTTTTCGTGGTATTCATAGAAAGGTCCATGTTGTCACACTATTCGGAGAAAGAACAATAATCTGACGGCAGCAAGTGACAGTCATTAACTGGTTGAACTTTTTTTAAATATATTGATGCCATTGGCATACAGAAGAATAATAACGAATTGCAGAAAAAACATCGTTAACGTAAATGAAAAATATGAGTGGGCCTAATACCAATCCTTCAGGAATTCCATTAGTCACTTTTTACGAGGAGGACGTTTGGCCATTTACAGCAACATAGCTTGATCTGTTAAGCCACTAGCTGTGCAGTAAATTCCCAACAGACGAGTCAACGTCAAAGTTTGCAAGTTTAACCGAAAAAATTATGTGACTGACTACTTCAAAAGCTTTGCTCAGTTCAGAGTAGACAACGTACACCTGCCATCACTAAAAATAGGGGAGGTGATTGGCATCCTGAAACTAACAAGATTTGTGGTAGTGGCCAAAGAGAAACCCGTGCTGATATGGAATCAGTGAATTTTTCACACTAACATACGATTTGCTGTGGAGAGCCAGCTCAAATATCTCAATGTGGCACACAGTAGAGAAATCGGGCGATAATTAGAAACATCAGACTCGCAGCGCCACAATCTACCAGTCACCGCATACACAGTCTATATAATGTTAACGTTCATGATATTGATGTTTTCACAGTCCACCGCCATTGGTCTTATCTCAGCTTCACACTGTCATAAGATAGTTTTTCATAGTATACAGATTCTCTTCCTTTCTTTCATTTTTCAGGCAGCCTTCCACATGGTGGTGTATGTTTCCTTTCAATTGGAAATCTCATTTCATGATTCTCGTCTTGTCTGTTATTCTTCGCATTATGAGGTTATTTCTTTTCGTCTGTGTGTTTTTGCTCTTTTTATTTGATATTCTTCATTCTTTTTCTGTATATTTCATTGTATGTTTATTGTTTAATTTTTGCATTTGCCTGCACCAAGACCTTTTGGTTGTTCCAGGGCACGCTAAATATAGATTCATTGATTGATTATTAGTAATAATGTTATTGCTCTTATAATAATAATAATAATAATAATAATAATAATAATAATAATAATAATAATAATAATAATAATAATAATAATAATAATAATAATAATAATAATAATAATAATAATAATAATAATAATAATAATAATAATAATAATAATAATGTTATTGTTATCATTATTGTTATTATTATTATCATTAATGTTATTATTATTATTATTATTATTATTATTATTATTATTATTATTATTATTATTATTATTATTATTATTATTATTATTATTATTATTATTATTATTATTATTATTATTATTCATGGTTTTGAGTCCCGAAACAACCATATATACGAGAAGCGGTCGTGGAGGGCTCCAGAAATTTCGACTGTGTTCAATAACGTGCACTCACGTCACACAGTACACCGGTCTGTAGCAAACAGGACCACCGCGGCTGGGATCGAACTGGCGACCTTCGCGCCAGCAGCCTAGCACCATTGCGCACTGCCTTAACGTGGCTGACCGAAATCCGATAGCAGATTCTCTAAGACAGGATCTATTACCTCATGATTAGGTCTTGCTCTTCTCGTTAGTGAATTTCAATTTATTTCTGTTTTGTTAACTGAATTAACCGTATTCAACTGTGATATTCACCTATTTCAATGTCACGACCACGTGAGTATTAAGATTTACTTCCCGAAGACTTCAATAGAAGTCACTCAGAGTCCGAGGCCCGTTTCGCGCGAGTCAGGATGAAACCTTGGTGACCAATGAAAGATGAAAAATGTATTCTCAGGAGGCATGTGAGGCAATGGTCCGAGGATAATATTCACAGCGAAGTTTTTTTTCTCCGTTTCGCTAATGAATAGCCTATGGAGGTCAAGCGTTCAGTATTGTCTCCTATTCACCGCAGTTGTGCTCGGCAATATAAGCAAATTCACGTTTAAACGAATATGCATACCACTGTATCCTCATATCGCGAAAGACGACGTAGCAGTGGCAGTGACGGCAACTGCAGGCGAGAGTGCACCAAGTGATGATGAGTTAAGGTGTATGCCATGTCTGCGATGCATGGAGCCTCCTGGCTTAAGTCGCTCTGGGACGCTTTTTGTTGTTGTTCAAGTTGTTAAGGGTGAGCTCAAAACCCTCATTTATCAGTAAAACGCTTGAAAAAATGGGACAATTAGTTTGCATACAGAACGAAATGACATACTTCTTTCAGTAGGCTTCGCGGAAAATGAGGAGCTGATGTTGAACGCGGTGTTCAACTTATTCAGCTTCGAAGCCCCACAGTCAACAGCCACTTGCAACCGAACTGGAAGACGCGTAAGAGTTTTCGGTGGTAAGATGAAGGTTTCCCAATATATGTTTACATTTCCCTTGAGTGAAGACTTGAGAGGTTGAGAGGGGTATGCGGAAGCATCACATTAATCTCACAAAATCGCTTTCAACATTCCTTCAGAGCATGTGGACGAATTTAACGCGCTTCACAAAATACATCAAGAGCATACAATTCGAGGAAGTTTCTTTTCACGTGCATTGTGAATGCCTTATCACTACTCGTTCAGATCCTTACGGGCAATGGAGTCGAATAGGAATTGAGTTCTTGGTGCTGAAGTTGGCAGCGTATCTGAGAAGATCGGGGTGTCGACCTCGCAAGCCTCTCTCCGCGAAAGTTCTCTAAACAGCGCGTGCACTTTACACTGGTATCGCTTTCGATTGGACGAGTAAACGACTTGGCTCTTGAAGCGAAGCCCGCACCACGCGAACTCATCGACCACGACGTTGCCCTATTCAACGCGCATTTCGCTCTTGAGTTCGCTCTGAAAGGCATGTTGTATACGGAAACACTCATTCTTTTTTTCGAGAATGTATATTGATGAAAGTAATTCATGCCTTTCCGAAAATAGTGGTATATGTGCTTGTTTGATCTAGGAATACAAAACTCTGTTATGCTTGCGATCTAATAAAATTGAAAGAGATAGAAGTCCTTGGATTCTTCTTTGTAAGTTTTGAATTGCCTCGTACCCGAGTCTTTTTCAAGAAGACTCGTGAACTCTCTTTGGAGACTATCATACTCTTTTCAGGGGGGTCGTAGAAGCCAAAAAAGTGTTAACGTTAACTCTTTAAAGAGAGTCATATACGTGGCAAGACAGGACTCACTGAAGAGAGCAACGAGTATTTTTTTTTTTTTGTTGGAGTGTGTGGACGAAGTGTTGTCGTCGTGGATCATTTTGCTTTCATTCGTACAGTTTTTGTTGTGGTAACATACACGTGTGAGTTACATTTATAATGAAATAAAAGAAAACTCGTTCCAGTCAGCAATGCATCCTCATTAGCAAATCTTTCCAAGCTCTAACGAGCTATGAATAAAGTTTTGAACGATATTTTAGCGTTCTTTTTTCTGACATTTATTTAACATGGGCCATTTGCGCAATCAAGTGCATGGAGCGAGCTCGCTAGCCATGTACATATGAGAAAAATGTTTTCGCGTCACCTGTTAAGATTGCCGGCGCTAAATGATGAGATTCGCACTTCTCTTTCATTTCTATTCAATTTTACCACAATAAGTAACAGCGGTGCATGTTTCTTCGTCATATGAAACCATAAACATGCTATAATATTTGCTTCTTTCTGAAATAATAAAGCAGCTTTGCAATCGGACAAACGAAAAAGATAACCTGCTAGCGGTACACTCTGACGTCCTCAAAATGTCATAAGCGTGAGGCACAGAGCATTATACGTAATGCACGTAGCCATGCTTCGCAACCTTGCAACTCTCTTGCGGGTATTCTATCTACCCTTGTATTTGTGCGCTCACAGAACACAAACTGGCATGATAGTAATATAATAAAAATTGGGATTTCACGTCCCAAAATCAAGATCCGATTATTAGGAATGGCTCCGAAAATTTCGGCTGCATTGGGCTTTTTAACGTTTCCTATATCAAGTACACAGACCTAGAGCATTTTAGCCTTCATAGAGAAGGTGGCCGCTGCGGTAAGGATTCAATTTTGTGACCAGTGGGTCAGCAGTGGAGAACATAAACTACTGGACCACTACCATGGGTAAACCAGCTCGATGCTTGAAACATCATGTGCATATGATTTTGTCGCATTTAGGATTGGCAGTTTCTAAGCGAATGGTGACTAGACATGTCGATATCTAACGTAATAGATGTGTTTGAACTATGATCCAAAATTGTACTGTACAACAGGTAGAACCAGGCACATGTACACACCGATGTCGAACCTTACTCGGCTCGCTTCGCTAATCTGATAGTCGTCGCTGGCAAAACAGGACAGTTCTCTATTTTTTTCTTTCTTTTTTTTGCGAACACTTGGCAGTGGAAGAACGCTCGTGCGCAGAATCTGGTGGGGGCAGAGTGAAATCACAGAACAACCTCTTCCCGCAGGGTGTCTTCGCTGAAACACTGTGGCATAATACATAAAGCTTGCAAAGTCAAGTGCCGCGGAGCAAAAACTAATTATACGACAAACTCTCTTATACGTGTGCTCGTCCGTCACCAGCTGCCTTTTCTAACAAGAGCTGCAGCGCTGACACCTGACGGAGCGTGGGAGCATAGATAACGAGATTACTTGTCGAGAGTGGCCTCGCCCCGAAACAAAAGCTCGGTACGAGTCTGTAAGAAATCGGATAAAACAGATTTGCAGATGGGTGTGACGAAGTAAAGGATTTATCTGTCGTTTATGAAGCGAAATAGTTGGGGCGCCACTTGTCGGTTCGAGTGTAGTTCTTTTGCTCGTACCGTAAGAAGCCCTTCTCGAGAAATCTTAGCTGTCGCTTCATGAACACAAAAACGAAGCGGTTGTTGAAATAAAAAAAGTGGTGAAGCAGAATCGTGTATAGACTTTTTTTAACACGAAAATTTTTTGTGCCGGTTAAACTAACAATCTAGTTGCGTACGTATTTCCTTCACAGATTTGACGATGGATAAATGAGTGCCAATGGACGAGAAATAAAAGACTATCAGAAAAAATTCTGCGGCAGAGAAACTATCCTACGACTTTCTGGCCCACGACAAAAGCACAAGCACGAGTTTTCACAAAGGCGCCACATATCTCACTCTCACACATAATCACTGCGTGCCTTTCTCTGTTGGCGGAGCTGTAGGCGGAGCGGGGCGGTACCAACATATGTGAGCAGTAGAGTGCAGGCCCGGGACCGATTCGGCAACGATGCAGTGAAAGTGCGGCTTCCGTGTTTAACAATTTCAGGGGTCATGGTTAAAGCATCTCGATACCAATGAGGAACGATAGCCCTAGACGCAGGGACCTCATTTGCCTGTCGCTTCGAGTTAGCAAGCCATTGTCGTAGTAGGACAGCTTCCACATTTCCCAAAGGCGTTTCTTTTCCGCCAACTGCTTTGAGTGTCATATCACCTACTAGTAAACGTGCTGAAACAAGGAGGAAAGATCAAGCGGAAGGACAGGGATGTTAGCCAGTTCATAAACCGGCTGGCTACCCTGTGCTGGGGAAAGGACAAAGCACCCCGCCATGACAACGATGTGAATGATCGAAGGTAGTCCATCACAAAGCGAGACATGGGCAAGTTCGACGGTGAAAGCCAACGTGGTGTGTTCGTGGTTCTAGCTACGAACCTCAGCCTTGCGTGTTTCCGAAGCGTGGTGTGGACGTCCAAGAGTGAGCACATTCTTAAGTTACCAAATTCTCTTCTTTTTTATTTATTCCTCTCTTTCTCTTCGAAGCGCACACCATGTCATTTTTCTCCTTGATTGACAATGCTTTCGAGAAGCGTATATCCAGTACCGTCGTTTATTAAGCGTTTGTAGATGTCTTCATTGCGTGGGTTTCACAATACGCTTTGTCTAGGTATATGCTGAGAACTTTAGCTACTACACCAATGGTTGAATCATGACTATAGTGATCAGTTGTCGTAATTGAGATGCCACACTAGGCGTCACCGTGAGGGCATCCACGTCAAGAGGTGCTCGAGCTGCCAAGCACCAATAGTTGCACAAGCTCTTATGTGTCACTGCACAATAAGCTCTGCTTCTGTGAAGACGGGTTTCACTTTCATGTTAAAGTGTTGCTACGACGGGGGATCTGCCATGCTTTTTTTTTTCAGTTCCACGAGTGCCAGCAATTTTGACCACGTGGTGGTCTTGAACATGCACCTAAATCTATATCGAAATACACGGGCCTCTAACCTGTCTCTTCCAGCTAAATGCGGCAGCCGGGGCCGGGATTGAATCTTACGAGCACGAGATAAAAGCATTGGCCGGGTGTTTAGCCAGAAGACTGAACACACATGTAGCTGAGTGTAGGTTTAGGTAGAACTTCTTGAGCAGGCTTCGAGTCAAGCTTCCTGTGCCATGTCAACAGACAGTCGCAGTGTCCCACACTTCTCAGCATTGCTCGCCCGCTGTTGTCTAAATTCTCAGTGCCTTTCTTATGTAAAGCACCTTGCTGGCCATGTGCTTCGCGGTAACAGTACAATGATGAAAGAAGCACTTCAAGAACAGCAGGTCCCATCAGGTTGTGAACGAAAAGAAGATACGCTGCACAACGGTTGCAAGGATGCTCTCAGATAAAAATAACTCAATCCGTATCATCGCATCCAGTGTGACATCTCTCCCAGGCCTGCATTAAAAACGAAGCAGAAATACATGTGTGGTGTTGTCTTTCCAGTTAAATGAAAGTAGACGTGCCTTGTTGGTTGTGTGGGTGCTACAGCGGCCACGCTTGCACGTCCATCGTTAAGACAAACAAGAAGTGGAATGTGCTGTCATTTTGACCAACTACAGGATATAGTTAAGTTTCAAAAAGTTGCGGAATGTGACCTGGCGCCTGCATTTTTCCCTTACGTGTCTCAATCCAGCTGAAAGGAAAGAAGCACTGAAATATTGTAATAAGAAAGACGTAGATGAGATGATGCCATCTCTGGCAGGAAACTGTCTTCCTAAAGTAGTTTCGCTAAGAGGAAGACGTGAAAGCTAGCAATGAAAAACAGGACATGTATGTGCTCAAGTATGAGTCGTGTTTATTACTTATTCTGTCTTCCACTCAAGGTAACTAGAAATAATGTTGTACTATCTAGCTCAAGCAGAAGTTTTACCAAACGCAGCCGGAAACCTGTTTTCAAAGAGAGTATGTGAATGTTCCTCTTTTCTTTTATTGTACCAACCAGTGGAAGCAGTAGCTCAGTGGGCGATAAAGTCGTACAGGAAATAAGCTGTGCCTTTCTTCTTTGCATTTAGAATGAAACATACCAGCAACAGCCTTCTCTGGTTCTTTGATTCAGTTTCGGATTTCAGTCATTATGAGCTCATTATGTTGGAAGTCACGTCAAATTTTGAGCAACCTATTTCACCTTATGACTTCCAGCTGAAACTAGCAAACCGGAGTACTGCTTCCTTGTACTTTTAGTGAACAATTTAAAGGGCATATGCTCGCAGGGTCAACTCTTTCCTTTACCATCGGTTGGCATTTCGACCATGTCAGGATTGCTTTCCAGCTTGATAGTTGCAGTGAGAGCATCCCTCCTAAAGATGGTTAACTCGCTCAGCAAGGTGCCTCGACAAAGTCAAACTATGCGGTAACTCTTCCTAACGTGAAAGACAGGTGTGCCAGAAAAGTGCATCAATGAGTTGCCGCAGGAAAGGCAACTATATACTTCATGATTTTATATGTGCATGGGAACAACCTCCACACGGCTTAACTTAAAAATGACATCTGCCCTGTCAGCGTTGCAAGTGTCGAATAAGTTAGCCTAGGAACTATAAATTTTCAAACTGTGTTTGTTTAATTTTAGGGGGAGCTGTTTAAGTCGAGCATTGTTCAGCGACGTGTGAACATGAATGATCTTCTTCCTGAACCGGCACGAACTCATTTCGTTCTCCTTTTTTTATGTTTTGCTTCATTCCCAAAATATGTGTGCCGATTTCCCCATCGTGGGATAAAATAAACTGTGAATGCGAGACAATAGTTACAGAGACAGAAATAAATTCTATTACACTGCGTGAAGCACGCAATTTAAAAAATTGTTTTAGATACAGCAAATAAACAAACGAAAAACGCTTGCTATCTCTTTTGCGATGTAGTCCGAACAACACAGCAAGCTGGCGGTCGCATTTCGCACAACTTCGCTCCGCTTCAACTTCAGGCATCTGAACTAAATCTAATACTATACTGAGAGAGCTTAGGAAGTGCTGCAAGAACCTTTTAAATTAGAGCTTGCATTACGACGGTCCTCGAGTCTAGATGTCCAGACTACCAGCAGATTGCCACTCGATCTGGACAAACGACAAAAAGATGGCGTCCTTTCTCTTCTCTAGATAGCGAAAAATTCACGCATATCCATGAAGTGAATGCTGATGATGGAGCCCTGCTAGGTTCTAAGGCCGATAATTTCTACGTTGAAGTCACCAACTGGTATAAAAGATGGACAGATGAACGAATGGATGGTCGGACGGACACATGGGTACATGGATGGTCGACGAATGAACGAACAGACGGACGGCGGGAAAGATAGACGGGTGGTCCATTTTTAAACCATAAGTGTGCTCTGTAGATGATTTTGCGCACAGATGTTTGGCACATGCGCTTCGACTGTGCCCGGACAGATTGAAGCCGGATAGACATGGCCCAGTCCTACCGAGCATCGAATTCTACTAGATATATTCATCTCTCACGTAAAATCCCTTTCCTTCGTGACGTTTTGGTTGTAAGGAATAAATAAACAAAAAAGTGGCCTCTGCCAATGGTGAAACGAAGGGCCAAGCGTTCGTTCCTCACGCCATGGGAGATGTGTTCCCGTCCACCGAGCGGTCCTCAATCTGGCTTTCACGCGGAAAACAACCATCCAACTATTGCTTCATTAATCAGGTGTTGGCGTGCTTCCTTTTATGTCATCGCCTCGAGACCACCTATGACAAAGTGTGCACCATACTCGCGAACGCCCCTTGTTCCATTCCAAACCAGCAAGAAGTGGCCTTGTTTATCAGAAGTATCGTAAATCTTGCTGCTACTGCGCAGCACTTGCAAGAGAACAATTGGAAGGAAGAAGAGTGTACTTTCACCGCAAACTGGAACAAAATAAAAAGAGATTTACAAAATTAAGTAACGGAAACTTTTCTGTCTCCTCTTCTTGTGAAAGTTCTGTCGATTGTCCTTGTGAATGTCTTGGTTTTTAAAATCCAAATTCCCGTTATATATGCAACGCCTCACCGTATTTGAAGCTCTGTTAAGCATGCACTAAATTCATTTGGACAAATAAATTATAATTTCAACCACTTCATTCACTTGTAGGCGTCCGCGTAACTAGTGAGTCAGAAAAGTAAGCTTAGCGTTCAGTTTTGACATTTTGTGGCATAAAGCTCTTTCTCCTCTCGACCAAGGTCTGTTCCTTACTACGAATTCCAATGATCCATCTGTAGCAAAATTATTTGCTGCGTGGCCGGGCCGAGAAGCGGCGTTGAACTAGTCGACTCGGAGCAAGTTCGTGTTTTCCGCTGGCAGATTCGTAGCAACCCACTCAACAACGGAGTGCGTTCAGCGTAGCTACGTCTGTGAGAGGTGGTTTTCACCGGAACTCCGGCAACGCGGTGCCGTCATTTCCGGTACAGTGAGGCAAGTCGGTTGCTTTCAGCCTTTTTCAGGCGGTGTCTGATCACCCTGACCACTTGTTTACGCTCCTGAAATAGCGTAGTTTGATCTTGCTGTGCGAGCTACGGATTGCTTCTAACTCTGGGTGATATTGAAAGCATGGGTTCCGACAGTAGCAGCAGCGATGACGACAAAACGAATGTGGATATGATATTTAAAGAAATGTTCTCTGGGTGGCTGTGCGCACTCTCGAAGACGGATATCGGCTACGTTGAATAAGTTCCGGAGCCGATGTACGTGGGCATATGCATAAACAATTTTCCGAGTGACCTCACGTGGAGCATTCACCTGTTTTACTGGCACAATTTTCTTGGTGCAATCGTGTTCTCGCAGCAGCATTTTGGTGGCTGCTCCGGATCTCAAAGGGGAATTCGCCTATAAAGAGTGCACTGAACATGCAATGCTCTGTTCCGCAACAAGGGTTACACGAGTAATCCCCAAAGCTTATATCACTTGATTAATAGTTGGGTTGACTTACAAAGAATAAGTTATTTAGCCCACATGTTTTTTTGTTTTATTCGATAATGAAATAGAAAAGATTGGTGCCGTTATGGTGGCACCAGATATTCCTCAATTACTGGAAGACAAAATATCTTGTAATAAATTTAATAAGGTACAAAATGCAATACAGTAGTAATTACGATGTGAAAGTACAGCACAGATGCCCCGCCGCGGTGGTCTAGTGGCTAAGGTACTCGGCTGCTGACCCGCAGGGCGCGGGTTCGAATTCCGGCTGCGGCGGCTGCATTTCCGATGGAGGCGGAAATGTTGTAGGCCCGTGTGCTCAGATTTGGGTGCACGTTAAAGAACCCCAGGTGGTCTAAATTTCCGGAGCCCTTCACTACGACGTCTCTCAAGATCATATAGTGGTTTTGGGACGTTAAACCCCACATATCAATCAAAGTACAGCACAGACAAACATCAGATGACAGTTGAGATGCGCCCTATAAGTTCCTATCTACACAAGTGTTGTATCGCACGTCCAAGCCAGAAATGATTGATTGATTTATTGATTGATATGTGGGCTTTAACATTCTAAACCACCATATGATTATGAGAAACGCAATAGTGGAGGGCTCCGGAAATTTCGACCCCCTGGGGTTCTTTAACGTGCATCCAAATCTGAGCACATGGGCCTACGACACTTCCGTCTCCATCGGAAATGCAGCCATCACAGCCGGGATTTGATCCCGTGACCTGCGGGCCAGCAGCTGAGTACCTTAGCCATTAAACAACTGCGGCGGGGCTGGAAAGGTCAGTTTACACTGAGACAAATGATTACGTATACAATCAAACTCACAGTCTTAGCATTACACATTTCCTTTATATGTAGGTAAACGTGATATCGGGCACAGTATAGGCTGATATTCCATAATGTACTTGATTCTTCAAGAAACTTATTGAAAGCGATAAGCGCTAATTTTTGAGGACCTGAAGTTTGCCATAGACCTAGAATTGTTTAACAGTTAAAGGCTTCCTATCCAAAAATATTTAACATCCTATTAATAATTTTCATTCTGACCCATATTTACGGCCTTCAAAAAGCAGGTGATGTACATTGTCATCAGAGTGAACACAGGAACACTCTGTAGTAGACGCACGTTTCACCAGTTTAGCAAGGGTCGCGGAAGTGCTGTACCAAGCTTTAGGCGGTGGACTAATATTTCAAATCTCTTATTTTTCCCAAATCCAATGGAATGCATAGTTTTATGCAAGTCTCTATTCCCCGCTCCTTTTTCTAATATACATAAATGACTTACCCACCAATGTGCTAACCAAATTAAGACTTTTTGCCGATGACTGCGTTTTATACTCTCCAATCTGTACACCAGACGACAGCATTAAACTTCAACATGATTTAAATTTAATTGTAACTTGGTGTGATAAGTCACTAATGCCGTTAAACCTAACTAAGTGTAAAATTATGTCATTCACCCGCAAAAAGAGCCCAGAAAAATTTACCTATAGCATAAAGTCTGTTCCCATTAGCCCTACCCTATCATACAAATACCTCGGAGTGCATCTGTCATCGTCGCTATCCTGGTCAACCCATATTCAAATAATCTGTTCAGAAGCTTCACGCACTCTCGGATACCTGCGCCGCAACCTAAAATTAGCCTCACCAGACATTAAAAAATTAGCTTATGAAACGTACGTCCGACCGAAACTAGAATATGCTTGCTCAATTTGGCAACCCTCACAAACATATCTAACTAACGACTTAGAAAGGATTCAGAACCGCGCTGCCCGTTTTATTTACTCCCAATACTCTAACGATATCAGCGTTACTGCACTAAAAGAATCATTGAAACTGCCGTCCCTCGAATCTCGTCGTATCATTTCTCGATTCTGTCTGATGCATGCTTTCTATTATCACCCTCAATCACGGCACGTCCTCCTTCAACCATCACACAGAACTTCATCCCGCATAAACCACAGTCACCCTATCGCACCAATAAATGGACACACTTCTGCAATGATTACTTCCTTCTTTCCCAATGGGATAACACTGTGGAATAAACTACCTGATAATATAGTCACGTGTAATAACCGCCAAATTTACCGCAGTAAGCTAAAATGTCACATGTCGCAATCTAACTGAATGTGCTGTTTTCCCTGCCAATGTTTAAATACTTTTTTTAACTAATGTATAAACTGTCGTCACTTTTTTCTGGAAGCTTACCTTTGTACCATTACTTTTTTAATTGCATTTGGTAATATTGGCGTTTTACTTTGCATATTGTACCTTTTTTTTTTCTTGTACCTTTTTATTGTACCTTTTTTTTTTCATTGTTCTTTGAATGTTTACGTTTTGGAACCCTTCGAGTTTTGTTGAGTTGTTCGACATACCTTGTACGCCGCCCCCCCTTATGTAATGCCTCCGGGCCTTTAAGGTGGAATAAATGAAATGAAATGAAATGAAATATACGTCCGAACTTCTCGACTTTTCATAGAGCCATTTGTATTTGTATCGGTGAGGCTACAGGTTTTCTGTTTTGAAAGTAGATGGATTTCAGTGCATGAAATTCAAAGACAAATTATATCTTCGCTATTATGTGCGCCATTTGCACTGGCGTCCACTGCAGTGTTTTCGTGAATGCTGCAGTGACCTATTATTCATTAAAATGTGATCACGTGGTTCATTCATTTTGCTTATACTTGGTCCTTTTGGGGTCTCATATATTAAGGAAGTGTTTAGAGAAGTTTTGTATCTCTTTGCAGCGATGCTGTAGCAGCTTTTACTGAAAGCGACCTATTTTAGCGCCTCTTTAATTTATGTTATTATGCGCAACGCGGATAGAATCGCAGACAGTTTTACAACAGTAGAAGACGTAACTCGACATAATTTGAATGTCTGCTCCATTGCTTAGTACGGAATGACAAAACATGACGAGGAAGATTTTGCATGACAAGAACCGTCTATACACGTGAATGTACGGCTGATATAAGTTATACATGTGGATTAGCACTTTATTGCCATTTCTGTAGAAGCTACACAAGTTTCGTTGAAGCTTCATAAGTTAGGTCATACAAGAGAAAGTCATCCACACATTTACCTAAAGAAAAAATTCTTAGGTAACAAGTAAACCCCCAAGCAAGGAATTTACTTGTTACCTATGAAACCAAGAAGCTCACGGTGCTGCATGTTACAGTCAACAAAAAAGAAATCCCTCTAGCTCATACCCGTTGCTAAAAAAAACGCCATATTGAGAGTTTGTCTTTCGAAGAACTATGCTTAGTAAGTTAACAGGAAAAGAGATGAAATAAAAGAAACTAAACAGCAATACAAGAAACTCTTCATTTCGCCTCGGGCTTTTTTTTACGGCCTCCTCACTGAATGACCGACACCGCAGTGAAAGGGCAGGCAAGGCTAAGGAGTTAGATAAACAAGAGGGCGTCGCTCACAGTCCCCGACAGGGCGCAGTTCACCCCCGCAGGCGCTTAGTCCAGACATCCACGGTACAGTGCACCACCCGTAGAAAAGACAGGTTGTTTGCTCTTTTTTTTGCATATTTATTCTTTTAACGCCGATAAAAGAAACAAAAGAAACGAAAGAAGCTGGATGTTTTGCGAGTATATGTTTTGCGAGTGATCGTATACGATGATCTATCAAGAGGTGAAAGCGCCCTTCACGTGACGTCAACGAGCAAAGGGAGAAGGAATAGAACGAAGCAGCACGGACCTGCCTCTAGCTAAAAGCCTTCTTCCGTGGCGCATTTACGGGAAGAGTGATGTTCTCTAAAGTATTTTGGCCTTGTTCCAGAGGGCTCACGCCCGCGTTGTTTTGTTTCACGAAAACTACGTTGTTTTTCCCACCGTGTCGACGTAGCCCTACGCCCGTATAACCCGTCATCGCATTGATATACTCATATGCACTCGAAGATAGATAGATAGATAGATAGATAGATAGATAGATAGATAGATAGATAGATAGATAGATAGATAGATAGATAGATAGATAGATAGATAGATAGATAGATAGATAGATAGATAGATAGATAGATAGATAGATAGATAGATAGATAGATAGATAGATAGATAGATAGATAGATAGATAGATAGATAGATAGATAGATAGATAGATAGATACTTTGCTTTTGGTATAACTTTCTGTATGGCTTTGTATCCTCTTTACGTGCTTATTTAACTATTCCTCACCCCAACTGGCTTTTAGCCTTTAGTTTGCATCCTGACTCGGGCCCCTGTAGACAAAAAAGCAGGGTTAAACAAAGACAACCTTTTCTAGTCTTCAGTTTTCTTCTTCAGTTTCCCCTTGTCTCTGTTTTACTCTTTATTGTACGTGTCAACTTCTCTTATGAAACATGATTTCCTACCAAAAAGATACGAAATATGAATGTGAGCGGGCATAATCGCTTATATCTGGTATGCCTGAAAAAAGACAGCCGTTTCCGTGTTTTTTGTTTGTTTATCAGTACTAACTATTGTTCGCGCTTGACACAAGATTTTTTCGTTGAATGCTCTTATCTAGTCGTGTCAACCAGCGCCGTCTTTTCTTTCTCTTTTGCTCCTTCCTTGTTCTGTGTTTTTTTCTGGTGTTGCGCTGTAAATAAGTTCACGATGTGTCAACCAAACGCTGTGCGTAGAAAATGATTATGTACTTGTATATTATGGCTCCATTGCCTGTGATAAGCTTTGGCAAAGCTTTAGGATGTATAAATCTCTATCATTCGTTGTCCGTCTGTCGAGATACCAGTGATCAATATTGATGAACAGGTTACTTTTGCTTTGCTTTTCGTTGCCATGGTTTTCTTTCTCTTTTATCTTTCGTTCGGGTGATCAACGAACGGTGAGCGACGTGCACAACATATTGCGTTCATGTTGAACGTGAATTGTCGTCATTATGTTGGGAAATCAGAGATGGGGCAATAAAAAATTGATGGTGCAATGCGGCATTCCAAATATTTTTTTCTCGAAAGCAGCGCTGCACGATATTCGTAGAACAGCAGCGGATGTAACAGTATGCCGCTGTATGGATAAATATGGTAGGTTTTTCGAAAATTCAAACCATGGTCTCCTCAATCCCTGTAGAGCTATTCGCTGAACTACGTTGCAACATATGGGAAAATGTTGTTCTTGCATGCGCAGCAGAGGCAAAATGTCACAGACGCTACGTCAGCATTTCCCTGAAGATGCAAATGCAAATAGTTCGTCGCGCGCCTATATTGTTGTTGCTCCTTCTTCTGACTTCTCCCTTGTGAAGCCCTCAATCAACATTCTGTCTGCCTATCTGTCTGCGTATTGTTTATGGCTTCGTTACACGCTCAGTGGACGAAACATTCCCCCAATGAAGCCTAGCGCACTATATTTTTCATTTTGTAGGGCCCTACATATGCCCCTACACATAGCTGTGCCGCTTGCCCATATTCCACTGCAAGAGCTGCTGCGCCAACAGAATCATTTTTTTCAATTGACATAACAACTCTATTAAGCAAAAGGAGGGCTTCCTTTCTATCAAACGTGAAAAACAAACGTTACTGTTTTTTTCTCGCGTAGGTTCTTGGTCGAAGGATCGTTTGCACGGACAACGCCACATATGAAGTGATGATATGTTCAAGACGACATATTGCGCACACTTTCTACATGTCGCAGTAACGCATACACTGCACGCTGAAACTATTTAGTGTTCACTTTCTCTGTGCAGCAAGTAGCAATCCGAGTCGTATGTTCTTTAATCTCTCTGTTCTATGTTTGCTTCTGACTTATATTCAAATAGAACTTGGACAATATCGTCATCATTATCAGCACGTGCAAGTACCATTTTTGTTGTTTACAAGATCGATTATATTCATCATCATCATCATCATGATCACCAGCCTGACTACATCCACTGCAGGACGAAGGCCTCTCCCCTGTCCCGCCAGTCAACTCGGTCCTGTGCTTGCTACTGCCAATTTATACCCGCAAACTTTTTAATCTCATCTACCCTCCTAACCTTCTGTCTCCCCCTAACCCACTTGCCTTCTCTAGGAATCCAATTAGTTACCCTTAATAACCAGCAGTTATCCTGTCTACATGCCCGGCCCATGTCCATTTCCTCTTCTTGATTTCAACTATGATATCCTTAACCCCGGTTTGTTCCCTAATCCACTCTGCTCTCTTCTTGTCTCTTAAGGTTACACCCACCATTTTCCTTTCCAATGCTCGCTGCGTCATCCTCAATTTAAGCTGAACCCTTTTTGTAAGTCTCAAAGTTTCTGCTCCGTAGCTAAGTACCGGCAAGATGCAGCTGTTATATACCTCCCTTTTGAGGAATTGTGGCAATCTACCTGTCAGGATGTGAGTGTGCTTGCCAATTGTGCTCCACCTCATTCTTATTCTGCTAGTTAACTTCAGTCTCGTGGTTTCGCTCCATGGTTATTACCTGTCCTCTGTCGACATAGTCTTTTACAACTGCAAGTGCATTATTACCTATCTCAAAGTGCTGTTCTCTTCAAAGGTTGTTGTACATTACTTTCGTTTTCTGCAGATTAATTTTAAGACCTGCTTTTCTGCTCTCCTTGTATAGCTCCAAAATCATGTGTTGTAATTTGTTTCCTGAGTTACTCAGCAGCGCAATGTAATCGGCGAAGCACAGGTCACTAAGGTACTCTCCATTAACTCTTTTACTTAACTGTTCCCATTCTAGGCCTCTGAAAACCTCCTGTAAGCATGCGGTAAATAGCACTGGGGAGATTGTATCCCCTTGCCTTACACCATTCTTGATTGGTATTCTGTTGCTTTCTTTATGAAGCACTATGGTAGCAGTTGATTCCCTTGTAGATTTCTTCCGAGATGTTTATATATGCTTAGTCGACCCCTTTGTTTCCAAAGTGTTTGCATGACTGCTGATATTTCTACTTAATCAAACGCCTTCTCGTAATCTATGAAGGCTATGTATAGTTGTTGGCTCCATTGTGAGCATTTCTCTATTACCTGATTGATAGTATGAATGTGGTCAATTGTTGAAGTAGCCTGTTGAAAATCCCGCTTGTTCGTTTGGTTGATTGAATTCTAATGTTGCCTTATTCTGTTAGCGATTACCTTTGTAATTATCTTGTATACTACGAAGAGCAAGCTGATCGGCCTGTACTTCAAGTCCTTGTCACCTTCTTTCTTATGTATCCCGATGATGTTAGCATTCTTCCAAGATTCTGGTACTCTTCCCGTCTGCAGACACCTCGTAAACAGGGTCGCTAGTTTTTCTAACACAATATGTCCTCAATCTTTCAGCAGATCTGATGTTACCTGATCCTCGTCAGCAGCTTTGCCTTTTTGCATGCTCTCCAAGGCTTTTCTGACTTCTTCTATCATTACTGGTTGGGTGTCATCTGGGTTAGTGCTAGTTCTTCTATTAAGGTCGTGGTTGTGCTGGCTCCTGTACTGATCTCTGTAAAACTCCTCCGCTCATTTTACTATCCTTTCCATATTGGTAGTTACTTTGCCTTCCTCGTCCCTTAGTGCATACATCTGGCTTTTGCCTATCCCAAGTTTTCTCTTCACTGCTTTGACGCTTCCTCCGTTCTTCATGGCGTGTTTATTTCTTTCTATGTTATACCTTCGTACATGGATTATATTACCTCACTGTGAATCCTAATCCCACTCAAATTCCCGGGAAAAAGAAGAGAGAGAGAGAACACAAGGTGAAATGCAGGGAGGTTAACCAGAGCTGAGTTCCGGTAGGCTACCCTGCACTGGGGAAGGGGAGAGGGGAACAAAAAAAAAGAAGAGAAACCTAATTTAAAAAGCCAGTTACGTCGCCATAGTTACTACAAAATCATTTTGATGTACCTTAATGATGTACCAATAGGACGGCAATCGCATCTCGCCTATATGTGTGCAGACCACGCAGGGCCAAGGCGCTGGCACCTCGGTTGACACAGTAAGACTGCGTGTCCAGATTCTGCGACGCAAGGAGGGCATTCCATTGCTCCGATGTTCCTATGGCAGGCTGCCCTTGCGGGAAAACAATCGGCAAAACAGAATGTGGTCTAAGGCGCTAAAATGTACCGAATTGGGAAAGGACTTAAAGGATGGGAATAGTTAGGATTTGAGGTGGCAATACAGATTATTTAAGGGGTACATAATAGCGCGAACTTTGTGAAGAAAGATTTCAGAAAACGAGTTGTAAAGAGCAGAAATTTGCTGTACAGGTAATTTAGAGCGTGTGGGAAAGTCAGAAAGGGGTGGGAGGAAGAGCATATACTATAACAAGAATTGGCAATCAATGCATAGATTAGCCATTTATCCTTCTAGCAATGACTGTGCTGCTTCAGTAAACACAGATATATGGCATCTGCCTTTATTTGAGAACTAGCCGATAAATTAGACTTCACGTCAATGTCGACAGCAACGCTAGAAGAGCGGCGCTTTGCTTGCGTATCTTAACGCGACAATCTGCTAACGATGGTGATTCGCTTCGTGATCAGGGCAGTTAGCGGTGCGTGGCGTGCTGTTTCAAACTCGCATGAAGAGCTTACAGGCTTCTCAATTCACAACATCCCTTTCTTTGGTAGAGGGTGTTGTTTATCCAACGGGCAAACTTGCCGAGAAACTAACGATCGTACGAACGAACCCTTCGCCGATAGGAATGCTGATCACTGTTTCCATATCGATTGCAACTTGCGTCGTACAGCGTCGCGTGTCCGCCTCAAAGCTTTGCATGTTGGCACCAATCGAACCATAGGAGCACTCACAGTGGAAACCAGTTACTGGGGATATAGCTGACTTCGGATCTTCGGTAAACAGGCGCTATTGCTAAAGTTGCCAGTAGCGTGGCCAATAAGCGACGGAAATGGCTTCTTTATTGATATTCTCAGAATTTTAAATTTCACAACACTCAAGTTGGAACGCAGAATCACATGATTTATGACAGGCGCAACAAGAAAGAACATTATTAGGGTCCGGAGAAACAACGGGCCATAAGCAGAGTCGCCAGGTTATGACTGTGGCACCACCAACGTAGGCACCTGGATCGGCAAAGGCACTAAGGAATTTTTCAGATATATTGTTGTAGCTTGTGACAGAACTGATGAAGCACTTTTCATTTACTAACTGGTTATTACAACCTAATTAGAAGCCTTGATATCGGGGTGGACTATTGGAGTGAAGATACTTAACATGAGTGAATTCGGGACCTGCTTTTTCTCTAAATGTCCAATCAACTGCTGTGTTTAAGAAACATGTCAGCTTTAAAGAAATTTTTGCGGTAGCAGAAGCTTCGACACGAACGCCGCAGAACTTGCACCTACAGATGCAACCGGATTGCACTTAGGTTTAGAAAAAGGAAAAAAACAGTAATGTAAGAAAAATTTACTTTTCGCAAAACTTGATGGGACAATACGGTATTTTGTCAGAAACATAATAATATTATGGGGTGGGGGTTACATTTCAAGACCACAATATGACTATGAGAGACTATTCTTGGAGGGTTGCGGAAATTTCGGCCGTCTGGTGTTCTTTAACATGCACTGACTTCGTACAGTACATGGGCCTCTAACATTTCCCCTCCATCGAATTGCGACCGCTACGGCCGGAATCGAACCCACGACCTTCGGCTCAGCTTCCGAGCTCCCTAGCCACTGTTCCGCCGAGGCGGGCTTCCTCGCAAACATTAAACTTTAAATTAGTAAAGGGTACACCATTCTCGCTACTTGATCACCTTTCCAACTTCTGGATACAATTCCTAAGGTAAGAATGGGACTGTGACGTACTTTGTCAAAACGCACACGAGTATGATTTGGTCAAATATTCAAGTGAGAATTTTATTTACCATGCGGTGAGGTGGCTTTTGTGCTGGATATAATTAAGCTACACTAAGCACCTTTTCAAACATTTCATAACTTTAAAAATGGCAGTTTGAATACAGATATTTGTGTGGCACGTGTCAAAACAGACCGAATATTGGATCACCGAGCATAACAGGTAAAATTACAACTCACTTACGCCCAATGATACGAAAGAGTATGTCGTGTTGTATGCTTGGCTGTGTAAATACCGCAATAGCAACAATTCTGCCCTTATTCATTCAGCTTGATAGGTCCCTATTGCAGCATGGCCTTCGCATAGGCCACTGGAAGTCAGAGAGTCGCGTAGTCTTAGACATTTTGTATGTGACTGAATCCCCTCGTTTGGCAGATTGCATGTCTTAAATCCGGCTGAATACAGAAAGAAATCTCGGACGCTACAGCATCGTTGAAAACTGTGTTTAGAAAAAATGTTCAACAGTTTAGAGTATGGTGTATTCAAATATAAGAGGGTTTTAAGCTGTCTCGTTCATGCAGGGAAAGGCCGAACTGGTCATTCAAGCGAAAACTAAGACATGGACAAGAAAAGCAGTGACAGCACTCACTATCGATTGACGACATTATGGCGTCAAACAACCTACACACCCAACCAGGGTATATGTCATCGTAGTAAATGCACACGTTATCTTAGTGTTAACGCAGGCCAATTTCGCACAATGCATCGTTTCCTTAGTCCCGTCTTCAGAGACTTCCTTAAGATCGTTTATGATGGGTGACCAACCCATTTAGATCCTGTTACCTCACTACGAAATGAATCGGCAAAAGGAACCCTCGCGTCTGAAACACAAGCTTCACCACCACGCTTAGCCGGCGCTGTGCTATACTGTTCCGATATGATGGTTTCCTTTAAACACCGTTCTCTTATTTAGATAATGGCAGCAAGATATATTGGTGAAGCGCCATTAAATATTGCATGCAACGATGTATGACTATTTAAGGAAAAGGAGCTAGGTAAAAATGAGGTCTGCGGTAATAACACAATAGCATTTTAGAGCTCGTGCTACTGATTGTTAGCGAAAATTAGGCATTATCAGAGAGCGAAAAACAGAAGTATATGCAAATAAATAATTATAAAAAAAACTGGCATACTCCAAGTACAGTGGGAATCGATGACATGCGAAGCACAAATGAAAAATTCAGACATGCCATTTCAAAATCAGCACAACGTTACAAGGTGCACATAACTGATACCGGACATGACAAGTTTGGACAGACGGCCTTTCACAATAAAGAAATTACTCGGACCATGGCCTGAGAGGCATCTGCAAAAAAAAAAAGGCGAACACCTTGCTGACAGACGTCTTAGTGGAGACCAGGCTGGATAAGCGCCTGTCACAGACAGCCGGGGGATGAGATATATATATATATATATATATATATATATATATATATATATATATATATATATATATAGATTTATATATATATATTTATATTTATATATATATATATTTATATATATATATATAATGATGTGTTAGTGCATATACTGATGCCAGCAGCAGAAAAGAAAGGTGTGCGTGTGAACATATTACGACTGTGTGAGCTGCTGCAAGCAAAGTGTACATTGCAAGACATTTCATCTGGTTTCAGTATGATATTATGTTTTTTGTTTGTTTATTATTGAGTACCGTTCAGTATTATTCTTTTATTTTTTTTCACTGCCGTACTTATTGATATGAAGTAGCCGAGGCACTATGGACCTCAACCTCTCCGCAGCAAAACAGCTAGAGATCTCACAGCAGGCACGAGTTGAGCGCGTGCGTGCTCTAAAAGTCGTCGTGCCGCGCCACCACCCACGCGTCACTGTGCGCGCGGCCTTTCAAACATGGCGTAGTCATAGTGCGTATAGATATTCTTCAGCGTGGTGGCTCACTCGCGCGTGCGCTTATCTCGGAATTCGGGTGCTTTGTTCTCCTCTTGTGCTTCCAGCGCAAGTATCCTTTGAAGTTACAATCGTCAAAGAGAGCACGAACATAAATTCGCTCGCTGCTGCGGCCGCGTTTACCAAAGTGGCACGTGGCTCACGCATAAGAATTGGGACAATTTTTTACCATGGTCATCTTGTGCATGCGTTAATTTTGTGTGTGCTTTCTGCTTTAGCTGTGCACTGTAAGTTTTTAGCTACTTGTCGTTCTTCGCGTGATATTGCAATATGTTACTGCAGAATTCATTCATTCGCCATTGTGGCGAAACAATGCACAATGAATGCTCATTTACTTCTGCGAGGGCACGTTTCACTTTCATGTTATACCAATTCCTGAAAAGAAGGATCAAGCACGTTTTTTTTTCATTGATAGAAACCCCTGAAAGCCGCAGTTTCTCACTGATCTAACACACGCTTTCATCTTATTAACGTGTCTGCTCTCTTCAAAAGGTTCAACGAAACCTATAGTGATGCAGGCAGGCTGAAGGTGATGATGATTTGTCAACACTCAAGAATTCTGATCACGAGTGACTAAACTGCGGGAAAAGTTAAGAATTTTTACAACGCTGCTCGCTGAGGTGGCTAAACGGCTAACGAGCTGCGCTGCCAAGCACCAGGTTATTGGTTTTACATCCGGTCACAGTGATGAAATTTCATCATGTTTGAAACGCAAACAGATTAGTGTAGCGATAGGCTAGATGCCCATGAAAGCACTTCAGAGGGTGGAAGTTAATTTGGATTATTCCAATACAGTGAGCCTTATGGTCATGATGTCCTTTCGACATATACAAACTCTTCGAATCGATGGTGTTCATTGGTGACATGATTTTG
Organism: Rhipicephalus microplus; assembly: GCF_043290135.1. Lineage (NCBI taxonomy): Eukaryota > Metazoa > Arthropoda > Arachnida > Ixodida > Ixodidae > Rhipicephalus > Rhipicephalus microplus. The sequence goes on from NC_134700.1 coordinate 218,118,130, forward strand.
CAGCCATACCACAAGCGGCCAGCAGCCGCCTTTAATATCGTGCTTCCGTAGTGAATTCAGATCTATATTCCATACCGCTCGATTCTACAAAGCAGAGAGCCACGGCTACGGCAAGATTTGTGAAAAACGGTCTCATAAGGGGCTTGTGCAACTTAACATTGAGACCATACATTGAGCCAATGAGACCATACGCAATATCTATCGACGGCCAAGTCATACCATATGTCAGGACGCACAGATTTCTTGGCGTATTCATTGATAGAGACCTCTGCTGGGGCCCACATGTGGACCGCTTGAAGAAGAGGCTGACAGAAATTGCTAACTTATTCAAGTATCTTGGAGGAAAAACCTGGGGGACTTCAGTTCATGCAATGATGCAACTGTGCAAGACGCTTTTTCTTGGCTATTTGCGCTACAGTTTGCCTGTGTTGACCAATACTTGTAGAACCAGCATGCGTACTCTCGAAAGCATCTAGGCTATGGCTCTGCGAGTTTGTCTGGGGCTAAAGCGATGTTCATGAACAGCTGAGACAATCGAGATCGCTAATGACTACCTGCTCAAGACGCATATCATAATGGAAGTTCTCAGAGCACATGTGAAGCATCTTACTCGTGCCGCTGCCCATCATCTAGCTCCACTGCCAGAAAACCGAGAAAACCGACCTCATGCCTCATTTTGCCAGACAGTCTTGTCATATCGCACACACATTCCTACGGGATATACAACTACATCCAAAATTTCAACTCCTCGATGGAGTATGACTTCTGCACATGTTGAACTCACGGTTCTAGGCATAGGGTCAAAAGCCCGGCTCTCGTCTCCAGCGCTAAAGCAGCTTTCTCTTCTCTTGTTTTATGAGAAATACAGTGAGCATACTCATCTATATACTGACGCTTCAACTAAAGTGGATGGGTCTGCAGGGTCGGTGATCTTTCCTGCAACAGCGACAATGGTGAAGTTTTGGTTATCCCACCAGACATCATCGATAGCTGCGGAACTTGCTGCTCTACGTAGTGCAGTTAATATCATTCAAGAAGCCAAGAAATGGAGCGTGTTCATGGACTCTATGGCAGCACTACAGTGTTTGATATTCGCCTTACGCCGGGGACCTCCTCTACAACTAGTTCTGAAAATTAGAGAGCTGCTTCACCACCTCTTCGACGAAGGACACAGAAATGTAACTCACAAGAGTGGAAACTTGGGCTAGTTGGTGCGTAGTCATATTTGCAAGATGTTTCAGCGCGTGAACAAAGGAAAAAAGACAGGGTAGACAGAAAGAGGACAAAAAGAGCGCTGTTCTTTCTGTCTACCCTGTCCTTTTCCCTTTGTTCGCGCGCTGAAACATCTTGCAAGGACACAGATTCACATTTCAGTGGCTTCCAAGTCACTGCGGCATATTGGGCAACGAACATGCCGATGCAGCTGCCCGAGCAGCACACGAAGATGGTGAAGAAGAATCTATACCATTTTCAAGGACTGATGCTGCAATGACCATCCGAAAAATCGCTAATGCAGAATTCTGTGGAACGCCGAGTGCTTACGGCACACGCGACTGCATGGAATGGACACGTCTCATCGACTCCGGCCTCCGTCTGGACTCTTTCGACTCGAGACAACGGTGCTTTGCCAACTATGGCTTGGTGTCGCCTTCACCAAAGCTTTCGCCTTCCGAATCGGCATGGAAGACAGTGCTGCTTGCGGTCATTGCGGCAGCGATGAAACTATAGAGCACGTTCTCTGTCACTGCCCTCGTTACAGCGTGAAAAGACGGCAACTAGCTGCTGTGTTAGCTCGCCTAGACGACAGACCTTTGTCTGAACAATCAGTGCTTGAAAGGCGACATGACTTGTGTGCTCACAGAAAATCTGAAGGCCTACTGAACTTTTTGCGTGGCAGTGGCCTATTGTATAGACTATAGCACCCCAGCCTCCTCCTTTTTTTGCGCGCGTCTATTTCCCTCTTCACTTTCTTTCCCATCTTTCTTCTCCATTCCTTCTTCCCCTAGTGCAGGGTAGCAAACCGAATGCTCCATTATCTGGTTAACCTCCCGGTCTTTCCCTCATTTTATTCTCTCTTTCTCTCTTAACATTGCTGCGAGCGTGCGTGCACAAACCAAGTTGGATTTTCAATGGCACAGACCTTCCCTCTGCCCGGCGTGTTTTCCCAACGGTTGTCATTCATACGATATAATCAAAGAAGGGCTGATATTTCTACAGCAAATAGTTTGGCATAAATTATACGGGCGTGACACAGAACTACATTGATTACGGTCCTCTAAGTGAGGTCTGGATCACAACTGGTTACAGTAGCCTCTTTAGGTAATGCAGTGCGGTCATGCGGACTTGTCTCTTATTGATCTTTAATCCCTTAAATTAGACGCTAATCTCGAGCTAACGCTCCCCGCGTCTTATTTGGTCGCCCAATCACTGTGCGGGCTGAGGTTTAGTTTGCCCGGTCGTTTGCGAAACTGCAGGTTTTTCATGGTCTTGCAGCTATAGCGGTAGTTTCGTTCATATGGCATGTGGCAAAACTGGTATGGTACGGCATGATTGCATGTCTCACACAAGCGCCAGACCCTAACATGAACATCATGACATGCGTCTTATGAAACAACATGAATACATGCCACGCTCATGATGCGCTCGCGGCCGTTTCGCTAGCGTCACATATACTAAACTTGGATGTACGGTACGTGAATGGATGACGAAGTTATGTGACTGGTGCAAACATGAGAATAACTATGAGATGCGCGTCATGAAACAACATGACTACATGCCACGCTCATGACGCGCTGGCGGCCGTTTCCCTAGCTTCACTTATGCCAAATTGGGTATTACGGGACGTGAATAGATGACGAAGGTATAATACTGGTGCAAACATGATAAACATAAGATGCGTGTCGTGTAACAACATGACTACATACTACGCTCATGATGCACTCGCGGCCGTTTCGCTAGCTTCACGTGTACCCAGTTTGGTATGACGTGACGCGAACGGACGACATAGGTGAATGACACATACAAACATGATAATCACGAAATGCGTGTCATTGAACAACATGGCTACATGCCACACTCACGATGCGCTCACGGCCGTTTCGCTAGCTTCACATATGCTCGACTTGGTATTACACCACGTGACTGAATGACGAAGGTATGTGACTAGTGCAAACATGATAATCATGAGATGCGTGTCATGTAAGAACATGACTACATGAAACACTCTAGGTGCCAATTCACTTCGACGTGACCATGTGCGCGTGCGCGCAGGCGTTCGTTTCGTCACGTCACGTGGGCGATGTCAAGCGAGTTGGCGATCTGCTTCCGCACCAGCGTTGCTTTGACGCATGCGCGTTTGAGCGTGCCCGGCGTCCTTCCGCCACGAAGAGAGGCAGACGAGGTGCTGTCTGGGCAACGCGATTGGCGCGAAAGGCAGCATGTCGCCTTTCGCGCCGGTTGCCGCTGGGCCGAGCCCAAGGACGTTGGTCGCACCGGTCGCGCCTGTCGTCACGTTTTGCAAGGTTAGCGTCGCGGCACCAGCGTGCGCGCGCGTCAACGTTACGTCGGCGTATGCGAGCCCTTCATGATGCGTTCGCGGCCGTTTCGCTAGCTTCACATATACCAAATTAGGTGTTACGTGACGTCAATGGATGACAAAGGATATGACTGGTGAAAACATGATAATCATGACACACGTGTCATGTCAGAACATGAACACATACCACACTCGTGATGAGCTCGTGGCCGTTTCGCTAGCTCCACATATACAACATTTGCTATCACATGAAGTGAATACACGACGAAGGAAGATGACACGTACACACATGATAATCATGATATGCGTGTTATGTAATGCTACCCTTATAGTGTACTCACGGCCGTTCCACTGGTTTCACATGTACCAAATTTGGTATACGTGACGCGAATGGATGACGAATGCAAATGATAGGTTGAAACATGAGAATCATGATATGCATGTCATGTAATAATAAATGACTAGCTGCTACGCTCATTGGGCGCTCGCGGCCGTTTCGCTGGCTCAACATATACTAAAGTTGGTAATACATGACGGGAATAGACGACAAAGGTAGATGACACGTCCAAACTTGATAAACATAACATTCAAGTCATGTACGGCAGAATTAACCTCCGCCCCGAAACGTTGTGCTGATATTGAAGTGATATATCGACATTTCTCGTTCGTGCTTCACATATCATTGATTACCACTGTACGGGGGATCTGCCAATAATTTTTGTCTCTCTCTTTATAGTGAACTTCTCGCTCCGAGATTTCGTAGATTTGCATCAAAGGCACAGATGGATTGTAACCCTCGTCTTGTGAAAGAATGTATTGCCTTATAAGTGACTTGCCATCGTGATCGATCAAAGCTTCGGGTGAGTCAATCTTTAAAATTTGCGTCTCGTTTGCACTCGACTGCAATCGAAAGTGCTTCGCACGTGTAACTGTGCTTTTATGCGCATTTAGTTCGCAGTTGATTTTAACAGCGATATTTTAACCAGGTTCATAGAGAATCGCACTGCCATCAAATTAAATGGTATACTAACCTTTCGTGATAAATATAAGTTTAATAAAACGACTTTATTTCGAGATTCGATTAGATACCGGTCTGCGCCAGACCTCTTAGATAGACGATGGAAGAATTAGCCGAACGCTAAGCATTGTTTTGCCTTTTGCGAGAGGTGGCCATGTGATTTGAGCAAGCGTTCTTAGCCAAACCCACTCGTCAAATTATTGTAAGCTTTAAATAATTCTTGGCATACAGCTGTTCATGCGCCACAAAGCTTGTAGTGCGCACCAAGTAGTTCTTCATGTCTGAAAGATCCACCTTCGGTATGCGAGTGCGATATCACATGCGGCTTGCTTGCTCGCCATAATGAGTGGGTTAACGGCACATCAGAGAGCCACCTTGTCCGTGTATCGTTTTTTCGCATCAGCATACAATATTTCTCGGCGTACATGCTCAAGAGAGCCGACAACTCATTACCCTTGGCTGCACTTCACAAACAATAAATAATACATTTGAGGCAAAAGAAACTAATGCAAGGGGAATTTTCAATTGCTACAGCTTTTATTGGCAGCAGAAGGGCTATGATGCAAATCTAGCAATGCACTGGTTGGAACCGACGGGCTGCAAAATGGCAGCCAAGCGGTTGCCAGCGCAGCCGACGCGCCTTCCTTTATCACGTCCGCTAATTTGGCGTCACATGAATACAAGCTATACGCAAAAGAGGGAGAGAATACCGGGCTAACTGACAATGCTTTTCATATCTTGTGAAGCTTCGCGCAACTGAAGTCACGGATACGTTTGTTTTTACCTTATCGTTTGAGGGCAAAAGTCATTAAAAAGAAACCTATTAATAATTATGCCGCTGCATGACATTTACATCAGTTATTAAATAAAATGCATCATTTATCCGCAATGTCAATTTTGTAATTTTATGATTCATCCTTAGCCCACGAGGCAGCGCCGTCTTTCTAGCCTCTAAGGGGCTTGAAGCCTTTTTCGTTTACCGATTCGCTATTTAACCTTAGTATAGCTTCAATAATCCGACCGAAATAAGGTGATTTCTCGCACAGTGGTATATTTTGAGATGGCGGCTTATTCATTTGCTCTCCACCCTCTCCCATTACCCTTTGCTATTCTTTCTCGTTACCTAGCGTTCACGCCTTTTTTGCTTTCTTGGGGGAAAGTAGCCTTTAGGTGCCCCATGATGGAAGATAGAAGAGCACATTTTTGTTCTAGTTAGGTTTTTATCGCTTAAGTGGCACCTTGCATCACTCATCAGTGTCATCACTAAGGTCCCTAGGGACCTTACTCGTGACCAGATTGTTACTCTGTCTGTTTAAAAGACGTAGTGAATTGGGTGTGTGAGGCGTTGGCACATTCCGCTGTACAAGACCCCCAGATCAAAACGCGACAGCTTAGGGCAATGCAATGCACTTAACTTTCTCTCCCTTGTCTCGTGCTCGTGTCATATTGGCGTAATTTGAATTTGATCGTTTACACAAAGGCCCACATTAACTTTGACGGCCCGATCAGGAGCGACATATTGTGGTGAACTTGAGAAATAGCGCGTACCAGTGATTATACTAAGAGCTTTCGTGTTGCTTTGAGATTCGTGAGCACTTTGTAGTGCTTGTCTTCAACGTCCATCTATAGATCCAAAAGGTAAAGCCTGACTTTTCACAGAGTCCCGAAATGTCAAGGTCACATATCCTGTTTTTGTTAATTCACCGCAATGATAACAAGAATAGCTCTAAAGTTTTGCGGCAAATGGACGTGTACACTGCAGGCTTCGTAGCTTTGCATATACCGAGTTTTGTATTACGGGACGTGAATGGATGACGAAGGTATGCGACTGGTGCAAACGTGATAATCATGAGATGCAAGTCATGTAAAAACTAGACTTCATGCTACGCTCATAATGCGCCCACTGCCGTTTCGCTAGCTTCGCATGTACCAAATTCGGTATTACGTGACGCGAACGGACGATATAGATAAATGACACGTCCGAACATGATGATCATAACATGCGTGTTGTGTAACAACATGACTACGTCCCATACTCATGATGCCCTCGCGGCCGTTTCACTACCTTCACACATGCCAAAATTTGGTATTGCGCCACGTGAACGAATGACTAAGGTATGTGACTCGTGCAAACATGATAATTATCAGATGCGTGTCATGCAAAAACACTTCGACGTGAGCCGGCGCGCATGCGCGCCGGCATTTGTTTTATCGCGTCACGCCGGCGATGCCACGCCAGGCGCCGATATCCCCCTAGTAGAGATTCAATGAATTTGCCCACTGACCTTTATTGTGGATCTGCATGCCATATACTCGCAGGCGCGCGCCACGCTGCGTAGCTTTGACGCATGCGCGTGTAAGCGCACACGGTGTCCCTCCGTCACGAAGAGAGGCAGACGCGGTTCTGTATAAGTAAAGTCGTCGGAGCGAAATGCAGCATGTCGCATTTCGCACCGGTTGCCACCGGGCCACGCTGACGGACGCTGGTGGCACCGATCGCGGTTGGCGTCACACTATAGAGTGCTCGCGTTTTCCTAGCGTGTAATCGCTGCTCCTAGCCTGCACGTGCGTCAACGTTGCGTCGGAGTATATTGGGCCTTTCATGACGCGCTCACCGCCGTTGCGCAAGCTCGACATGTACCAAATTTGGTATCACGGGAAGTTAATAGACAGCAAAGGTAAATGACACATCCAAACTTGATTATCATAATATGCATTTTATCTAAAACATGACTACATGCTACGCTCATAGCGTTCTTTTGGCCGTTTCACTAGTTTCACATGTACCAAATTTGGTATTACGTGACGTGAGTGGACGATGAATGTAAATGACACGTCCAAATGGGATAATCTGATATGCGTTTCATGTAATACATGGCTACATGCTACACTCAAAGCATGGTCGTGGCTGTTTCGCTAGCTTCATGTATACCAAAGTTGGTATCAGGTGACGTTAATAGATGACGAAGGTGAATGAAACGTCCAAGCATGATAATCATGACACGTAAGTCATGTATAGCATAGTTTATTTCCTCCTCTTAACGTTGTGCTGATTTTAAAGTGACCCATCACCCTTCCTCATTCGTACTTCAAGTATAATCGATTCCCACTGTACGTGGGATCTGGCAGTTTTTTTTCATTTTTATATCGTTCTTCTAACAATGAAATAAATTACAGGATGGGAATTTCAGTGAATGGAAAGCTGTTGAGTGATATGATAAGTGAATAACGCAATTGCTCTTATGACCAATGTCAACTATAAACGTGATGTACGGACACTTATATTGACACCTATATTGAAAAAGTTGACTGTCACTGATAGGAACGCTACAGATCAATCACCAAATTATCAGTTTATTCCCCCAAAAGAGAGACAAAGCGAAGACTATAATAGTGAACCTATACAGTCCTCCAAAAGACAAAGGCGAAGACTTCAATGAGCTCCTTGATGAGACGGTTAAAATCGCAGGCAACAAGGACCGCCTATTGGTTTTGGGTGATTTTAACGCACCCAGCACCACATGGGGTTACCCAAAAGACTCGCCGAAGGGAACGCGTCTCGAACATATTGCGTCCAGGCTGGGCCTGAGTTTAATAACTCTCCCAATTGCGCCCACGAGAGTGGGCAACAGCGTATGTAGAGACACGTTCCCGGACCTCACTTTCACCTTCAACCTCAAAGACGCATCCTGGACAAACCTGGAGGAAAATCTAGGAAGCGACCATTACATTATAAGCGTCTCCATATCGACACCCAAAATGCGTAGATTGATAGGCGACGCGGCGATCACAGATTGGATTGAGTTTAGGAAACGAGATCTTCCCCCCGACTCTTTACCGAACTCAATAGAGGCATGGTCGGAGTACATAAAGTCGGTACACGCCATCACTACGAAGAAAATAGCCAGAACCGTAGAGACGCCAGCTGTAGACAGCCGTCTGCTACACCTATGGGAGAGCAGGCGCAGCCTACTAAAGCGTTGGAAACGTCAACGCCTGAATAGGACAATACTGCGTAGGATCGCTGCTCTTGCAGAGGAAGCAAACGACTATGCCAGCAAATTGGCTACCGAGGGATGGGTCAAGTTCTGCAGTTCGCTTCAGAACACCCTGAGCACCGCGAAAACTTGGTCCATCTTAAGAAATATTCTTGATCCAGACAATTCAAAATCCACGACAAGCAGAACACTGCAGAAAATCGCAGAGACATTTCCGGGCACGGACGACGATCTCGTGAAAGCCCTCAAGGAGAGATATATTGGCGATAGTCCACCAAGTAACTCGGCTAATCACATGAGTTACAGTGGAGCTAGAAATGAGAAACTAGACGAGCCGATAACAAAGGAGGAGGTCTTTGCGGCAGCTCAGGCAGCCAAGAGGAACATAGCCCCCGGTGAAGACCAAATTACGAATGCTATGATAAGAAACCTTAGCGACAAAGCCATCAAAGGCATGACAAAACAATTCAATGAACACTATTGGCTCAAAGGAAAGGTCCCTGCAGAATGGAAAACCGCCAAAATTATAACCATTCCGAAACCCGGAAAAAAGCCCTCCCTGCAGGCGCTCAGACCTATATCACTTACGTCATGTATGGGGAAGCTTTTCGAACGGGTCATTCAGACCAGACTTCAGAATTTCATAGAGGACAGGGGACTGTTTCCGGCCACCATGCTGGGCTTCCGTAGTGGTCTCTCAACACAGGACGCTTTCCTCCTGATACAAGAAGAGGTACTCAAGGGTGTTCCCAAAGGTGGAGAGCATTTGCTGCTTGCTCTAGACTTAAAGGGAGCTTTTGACAATATCTCTTATGAAGCTATACTCTCAGAGCTAAATATAATTGGTTGCGGGGAAAAGATATATTACTATATAAAAGATTTTCTCACCGATCGGGAGGCGACAATTGGTATCTCAAGCGCTAGGTCTGAGCCATTCCGAATGCCAAACAAGGGAACGCCTCAAGGAGTCATAATATCTCCTCTGTTGTTTAATATCGCCATGCGTCGACTCGCTCGGGCCTTGGATTGTGTACCCCAGCTACGTTATACCCTCTACACCGACGACATTACTTTGTGGGCCACACGGGGGTCCCTGGCCAGCAAAGAGCAGACTCTGCAAGAGGCGGCACTGGCTGTCGAAAACTTTGCCAGAACCAGTGGTCTCAGCTGCGCACCCGAAAAATCGGAGGTGATCAGAATACACAGCAAACGCTACAAAAGTAACGGAAGAATAGAAATTGAAATCGAAAAGCAGAAAATTAAAGAAGTCACCGTCGCCCGGATCCTGGGTTTCTGGGTTCAAAGCAACGGTAGGGCAAATCACACTATCGGTCTTCTTAAATCAGCAACTAAACAAGTGGCTAGGATGATTCAGAGGATCACCTTCCACAAAAAAGGCATGAAAGAAAGTGATACTGTCCGATTAGTGCAAGCGCTCGTAATGAGCAAATTGACATACAGCTTGCCTTTCCACACGCTGAACAAGAGCGAGGAAGAGCAAGTAGATTCTATCATCAGAGGGGCTTACAAGGCAGCATTAGGCTTACCGACAAGCACTCCGACACAGAGGCTTCTCCAGATCGGCCTGCATAACACGTACGCTGAACTGAAAGCAGCAACATTGATCTCTCAGCGCAACCGCCTCAGCCAGACGAAGTCGGGAAGAGAGATACTGATGAGGGCGGGTATAACACCCCAACCCCAAAACTTGGACGAGGAGCTGGTGAACGTACCAGACCCAGTCCGACGACATATTTCGATCGCCCCTATCCCCAGGAACATGACCAAGGAGCGGCATCACGAAAGGCGAGAGGAGCGTGTAAAATGGATCAGAAAATTAGTTAGAGGCAATGAGAACGTGGTATACGTTGACGCTTCCAGGTATAACTGGAAGCGCTGCGTCGTCACAATGGTAAGCAGTGACACGAGAAGCATGGCGTCCAGCGCATCACTGTACAATACATCTATCACCAAGGCCGAGTGTTTCGCCATCGCATTGGCGATTAAAAGTTGAGAGCGCAGCGACGGCCAGACGTACATCACCATACTCTCAGATTCGCAAGAGGCGTGCCGGCTATTCACGAAGGGCCGCCTCCCATTAAACATTTGCAAATTTTTAGGCGGCGAATTGAGCAACACTTATAGGTTGGTCTGGTGCCCTGGACATGCAGGCCTAGAGGGTAACGAGAGGGCGGACGCTCTAGCTCGAGCGCTCACGAACCGAGCGGAGCAGCAGCCTTTCTCGCTGTTACCACCACCCAGCAACGACGGCTTTCGCGAGGAGGAGGAAAACGACCCGGCTCGGATGGCTCCGCGAGAGCTTCTTGCTCACCAGCGATACACGCGGCAGAAATATGGCGCCCCCCACAAATCTCTTAAAGGGGAAGACGCCATAGACCTCCGTAAAATTCAAACGGGAGTTTATCCAAATTTATTACGACTGCACAAAATTCATCCAACTTTGTATGGGCGCGATTGTCCGTGGTGTCGCAACTCGCCACCGACCCTTTACCATATCTCGTGGAGTTGTGCTAAACGGCCAAATGAACTTGATCGCTTACAGCGTATGTATAGAATAGAAAACGCTCTGGAGCAATGGGAGGCACTCCTCGCTAGCTCGGACCCGGAGGTGCAACTAGCACTCCTGGACCACGTCCGGCAGGTGGCGCAAGCCAGTGGAGCCTTGGACATGGGGCCCCACCCATCTAGCTCATAAACCCCTTCTTTTTCAACCCAAAAAAGTTATTTCTCTCTCTATTTCTCTCTCTGACTGTCACTGGGTGGAGCCACCAAGCCATAACATATTAGGCATGGAGTCACTGGCAAGCATATCTTTATACAACAGGTTTTTGTTGTGAATTTGAATCAAACTGTAAACCTAGACCGAAAAAAAAAAAGGCCCAAAAGGGGGTCACCGCTCAAAGGCAGTACATAGCGCACTAACAGTATCAAGTGCATTAGTGGCCTCGACGTTAGCGCTCTCGATGCAGCTCAGTTCTGTTTGCCCAGATCAATAGGATGGATTATGTTAAGAGTCTGGGTATTAAACATTCCACTTGTCAATGTATGACCGATTAGAACGACTGCGGTAATTCTACGCGTTCGTCACAGATGAGACATTCATTAGCGCTCCACGTGGCGAACGAAGGAAACGTGCAGACGTTCCTCGGTTATCGGCTAGAGACACGTCGAAATGCTTTTAACGGTACCAGCGGTGCCCCTGAATAAGCTAGCGGGCAGAAAAACACGTGGCCGATGGGACTGGTGGCGACTGTATCGTAAACAGTGACACTCGTCTATCATGTTTGGGGACGTGGATGGTTTCACCAAAGAGACGGAGCTACCTGAAAGTTCATAAACTTTACTTTGTACGCACAGAGAACACATGCAATGAGATAAGTAATAAAATATACAGCAAAAGCGAGATTTATCTAATGCGTGTCCATAATTACAAACACACAAAAAATCCTGGGTTCTGGGCTGACACCAGCTCACCCACTCGATTGTCTATCAAATGGAGCGAGGCGTAGGACTGAGACATAGTGATGAGGAGGGCGAGGTACTGAATAGTGAGAGGGAAACTTCCAGGAAGTAGGCAGTGGTTCTTAGAGAGTAGTGACGGAGCTTGAAGCTTGAGGATGTGAAGTGTTCCAAGGCGGAGGGAGCTAGCGGCCACAAGAAGCCCGTAGTCTCAACTCGTGGACTACGTCACTAGGGCTGAACCCTCTGTTCCAGCCGCCCGACTCATGCAAATGACTAATACCAGCTGTTTTTAAATGCGAAGCATTTCTTAACGAACTTCGGTGACTTTGAGCGTATCTATCTATCTATCTATCTATATATATATCTATCTATCTATCTATCTATCTACGACCTTTAGCTTTCCTGGCCGTTTCGATAATTATATCAATACAAATCTTGGTATGACATAACGTACCAAGTTTGAAGAAGATATTTGAATAGTCATAACATGAAAATCATGATATGTATGTCATGAATTTCATGATTTAGATTTTATGGTCTTGCTGTTCTTGCGGTAGTTTCATTTACATGATATGTTGCAAAACTGGTATGTTATGTCATGACTGTATGGCGAACACAAGCGACAGACCCTAACATAAAAATCATGACATGCTTATCATGTAACAACATGACTACATGCCACACTCAGGATGCGCTCGCAGCCGTTTCGCTAGCTTCAAATATACCACATTTCGTATTACAGTACGTGAATGGATGACGAAGGTATGTGACTGGTGCAAACATGATAATCATGAGATGCATGTCATGTAACATGACAAATGCCACGCTCACGATGCGTTGAGGGCTCTTTCGCTAACTTCAGTTATACCAAATGTGGTATTACGGGACGTGAATGGACGATGAAGGTATCATGCTGGTGCAAACACGATAAATACGAGATGCGTGTCATGTAATATGACTACATGCTACGTTCAAGATGCGCTCGCGGCCGTGTCTCTAGCTTCACATGTACCAAACTCGGTATCACGTGACGCGACCGGACGACATAGGTAAATGATTCATCCAAACATGATCTCCACGACATGCGTGTCATGTAACAACATGAATATATGCCACACTCATGATGCGTTCGCGACCATTTCGCAAGCTTCACATATGCCGAATTTGGTGTTGCGTGACGTCAATGAATGACGAAAATATATGACTGGTGCAAACATGATAATCATGAGATGCGTTTCATGTGCGAACACGACCACATGCCAATGTCAAGACGCCAATAGATTTCGATGTTACGCAGTGCTCCTGCTCGCCGGCGTTCATTTCGTCGCGTCACTCCGGCATTGCCATGCTAGGCGCCGGTCTCGCTGTATACTCGCAGGCGCACGCCGCACTTCAGGCGTTGCTTTGACGCATGCGCGCTTCAGCGCGTCCAGCGTCCCTCCATCACAAAAAGGGGGAGACGCAGGGTTGTCTAGGTAACGCATGGGCACGAAATGCAGCATGTCGCATTTCGCACCGGTTGCCGTCGGGCCTTGCCGATGGACGCTGGTCGCGCCTGGCGTCAGACTATAGAGTACGCGCGTTTTGCTAACGTAGCGTCACTGTGTCTAGCGTGGGCACGCGTCGAGGCTACATTGGAGTATATTGGGCCTTTCATGATACACTTGTTGCCGTTTGTCTAGTTCCACATATACCAAATTTGGTGTTACGTGATGTCAATGGATGACGAAGTATATGACTGGTGCAAACATGATAATCCTGACACGCGTGCCATGTAAGACCACGCTCATAGCGTGCTCGTGGCTGTTTCGCTAGCTCCACATATACTAAATTTGGTATCACGTGACGTGAATAGATGACGAAAGTAAACGACACATCGAAACATGATAATCATGACACAGAAGCCATGTACGGTATCATTTACTACCACCACGTAACGTTGTGCTGATGTCAAAGTGGCATGTCAATATTCTTTATTCGTGCTTCGCATATCAGTCCCACTGTACGTGTGATCTGCCTTTTTTTAGCTCATTCTCTTGCACTCGATACTTCATGACTCTTTGACACATGGATCAGCGTCTTTGTCGTCTTTTTACCCGCAGGAACTGTGGCTTATTGGTGCGCTCACAACAATGACAAAGCATGGTTACTGCGTTCTCCTAAAAACACCACGCTAAGCAGTTCTACCATTTATGCTTTGATTTCGCAGCCAATAGAAAGCAAAAACCATCGAATAAGATACAAGCGACTGGTTCACTTATCGCCCATTTGTTAACCAAATGCTATACGAGTCATGTAGAGCCAACAAATCTGGCTTGCTCGGGTGATTCGAAGTTCTTTTATCCATGTTTGTACCTCAAATGCCTGTTTTAATTTAGACGCACGGTGTCATATATGCCATAAAGAGAGATTTTTTCGTGCACGCACTTCAACAGGGCATTAGTTATCAAAGCCCATCTCTTCAGAAATTTTTTCAGGGAGGGCGCACTCTTCACAGCCTTTTGCGTGTGCACATTTCCCTCCGGCTGTCAAAGCATTGCGTGGAGATGATGTGTACGGTCGTGATGTCAAGACCACGTGACAGCAGCATAACTGATGGCTCGCACCTGTGACTCTGGAAGCCGAGGAACACCCAGCAATTGCTAAATCTCCTTGCGTACGACGATGGAGTCCACTTCAGGCTGCACTGAAGGTAGCAATTTTTCTAGCTCCGATTGCACGATTACTCTGATCGTCTCACGCAGATCAGTGGTTTCTACCGCTTGGATGTTGGCGTAGCTTGTAGCCAAGAAGTTGCAGTTGTGTCGCGGTGCCCACATTTCGAGCGTCTTCTCAATTGTAGATGCTTCTGAAGTGAATTCGGCGACCATTTTCGGTGGTTTGCTCATTGATCGGGGGAAGAGTTCTTGTTTTATAACCCTCATAGAGAAGCTCACTTTCATTTCCTCGGTCATGATGGAGTCGGCGTTACGGAACAGCCAGGTAATATTTTCAGCGAAGTTGTTCAAGTTTACGTTGGGAACTTGTACATGTGTCTCAAAGGCACTAGCGGCAATTCCTTGCGGACGACGCTCATGTAGGTGCCCAAGAACGTCGTTCGAAAGAGATCCAGGTTCGTAGCGTGGTTTTCCAGTTCTCAAACCACGCCTTAGCGGCGTATATTAGGTGAAAATTTTGGAGCCCCAGCTTTTTAAAGTAGCGAGTCGGTCGACGTCTCTTGACACCTTACTGGGCCTTAAAATGACGATCCTCGCAAAGTGGTAGGCTCTTTGGGCTGCCGGAGAACAATCGGTGCTGGCTGCGCAATGTTGGTCGTTGCCTGTCTAGTTGATGTCGGTATATGTGGGTACTTGGTATTTTATGGATTCAGCCCGTACTCTGGCTCTAGTCCTTGCTGTCTGTGGCTGTCTCGCTGCTCAGCGTTGGCGTAGTCGCTCCTTTACGGTGTGGGATGGGCTAACAGCTCGAGGGACGAGTTCAGTACATGTGCCGTGAAGTAGCTCCACCAGACGTCACGTGGTTGCGACGTTCATGGAAGTAGCAGACCGTATGTTGAAGAGGAAACTGTTGATTTGGCCTAACTTGTCGCCAGAAAACTGAAGGGCGGCTCATAGACAACACACGGGCATGATAGAAGCGAACAGAGCGTCGGCCGTCAATCAACTGACAAGTGATGACGCGCGTCGGCATTTACACATGTGCCATCGAATATTCCTGCGCTTTCGCTAATGGACAAGTAAATTCCAGACGAATCTGTAATGTTCGCGTTGTGGGCGTAATCGCATCGGAAAGTTGTACGATTATCTTGAATGTTCTTGAATAAATCAGCGAGATTGCGCAAGGCAGCACTCACACCTGTAATGGCGCAATAACACAAATTTAGAAAAGAGCGTGACAATATGCATATATACTAAATATTCGCGCTGACCTGTTGTCTAAATCAGCAGGTGACTATGGGACCATGATTTATTGCTAGCTTTGCGACATGCACACTTCAAGCTCACATGTTAGCCACCCGGATAAAGCGATGCCTCCAAGTTGTGTCTCGAATAGGTGGTGCGCAGGCGATCGGTTATATTTGCTTTACGATGGATAGCCCTGGACGCTCTCATAGGACTCGCCAGAGATATTTTCGGTGCAGCAAACAGTTTAGGAACCACCTAGAAGCACGAGGTTGTAAATGTAAGTTCCCGTAACCCGCACCCTCATGTGGCTCTTCATTTGGCTTATTTTTTCAAGTTGTTAATGTAGTTATAAAATCTACAGATAGGAAAATGAGGCATTAAACGTGCGAAGTACAAAGTGCTGTAAAGTATTATGAAAAAATATATAGGTAACAAGAGCCAGAATTATTTAGTTCTTTTTTTTTCTTTCAATTGCGACGCATTTCTTTACAATCTTCGGTGACTTTGAACGTATTCATCTATTTATCTATATATCTAGCCGCTTAAGTTTGGGTGATCTCGTGGTCACGCCATTTTTTTTGGTGTGAACTAAAATTAGCTTGAGAGGGTAAGATGGTTTGACGAATACGACGCGCTTGTCAAGACATGAATAGTGCCACAATCCTGTCGCGTACGCGTTGTTAAACGGTTGGTTTTGTGCCAACAAATTAACAATTATTACCAAGAAAACTAAATATACAGTTTTTCGTTCTTGTAACAATGCCGAAAATGTTAACTCCATCAATATAGCTATCGGAAACGACTCTCTTCTTCATGTAACCTCTTACAAGAACTTTTGCGTTTACTTCGACAACCACTTAAACTGGCAAAACCACATAACGGAAGTTTGCACTAGGTTGGCGTCGGATGTTATACTTTACTGCAGGCCCGTAACTACTTCGATAGAGACATTTTACGAACATTATACTTCACATTCATCTACTCTCACATTACATACTGCATTGAATGTTGGGGATGAACTTATAAGACATACCTAGAATCTATTCGAATATTACAGAAACGATCTCTAAAAACAACCTACTCTAAGCATGATAATCCGAGTAAACCACTGTTTAACGATATGCAAATTTTACCTTTTGATGCATTGCGTAAAGCAAAGACAGCCTGCTGCGTAAATAATTTCATACGGCACAACAACCCTTTCGATGCATCCTTGTTCTACACTACTACTCGACCCACTAGTAATGCTGCGTCTGGTAACTTCAATCTGCACCCCACAAACAACGCGTATGGAGAGAGTCAGTTGTCGTTTATAGGAAAAAAATATGGAACAGCTTGCCGCCTGAAATAAAGAAAGCCCCAAATTTTAACACTTCTGTAGAAACTTTTTATCTAAGCTTGAATGATGCGAGCTAACTTTGCGATTTTTTATTTCCTGGCATGTCGCGTTGCAGCCACAGAAGTATCATACGAGCTGGATGATTATTTGGTGTGTGCGTTTTTCAAAATGCGTGCCGCTGTTCTGGATTGTTAAACTTGTTGTGGCCTAGCAACGAATGTTGTAATTGTATTGCATTTGGGAATACGCATACTGGTATTGTTGGCTACTTAATATGTCTCTGAGTCATCTTGTTGATGTTATTATGTACACTTTAGTGATTTGCCTGCGTTGGTGCACCTTTTGACACTATCGCGATTATAGATTTTATTGTCATTGGGCACGAAGATCACATGCTAAAAAATGCGTGTACTAGTACTGTACAACACCCTGTGTTTTGGAGTGTTAGTTTCTTTTTTATGTAACAGAAAACCTGCATCACTCTATACATTTTCTTTTTGGACCCAGGACTAGCCATTGGCAACGGGTACAAGCAGTCTGATGATCCTTTGTATTGTATGATTCAAGAAATAAAATAAAAAAACGCTTCCCGCCAGACAGTGGCACATACCTTTGGGTAGGTATGTGCCGCTGTTATGCAGGTATGTGCCACAGGTGATGGACACTTGGTATAAGCTGAGAGACGAAGAAAACACACATGGGAAACATTAACGAGCGAGTGTTGAGAAATGCCCGATGTTTGTAGCGTCAACCCGACGAGTTCAAGCTGGAATCGAACTCAAGCATTCCGAGTGCCAATGAAACATTTTACCAGAGAGCCAGGCCAGGTCTCGGAAGTACTTTTCAAATAGACGCTAATCTTCGTGAAACGTTAGTAGTGGTTTCAGTGCTACCTCCCCAATTTTATAAACATTACATATGTACTAGTTTGATACAGCCGTCACATCGGGTTAACGTCAGATGTGTTAGATGCCATGCGCTGAAGTTCATTTTTGTAACAGTGCCACGGCAAGCATCTTCGTGAGCATCAGCACTTCATATCAGCTTCTGGTGTTGCTAATAAGCATGTTCTAGTTTGCACCGTTGCGCAAGTGCGAAGAACTAATTATATAAACATCTGCAACTCTTCAACATACATCATCTGTGTGTGCCATATTTGAACAATAATTTAGCATCATTTCATGACGTGTTACTCAATCGAAAATTGCAACACGGTCACCTTTCTTCCGCGGGCTTTGCATAACGTGGTTTCCAAAGCACGTGAACTCTCCCAATTTTTTTTTTACTTTTTTATCGCCGGTGAATGGTTGACGGGAACACAAATACCGATAGGGGGCTGTATATGTAAATGCAGAATGTACAAATACAGCTGAAAATTCGCAGAACTCTGGAGTATTGACGGGCTCAGGAACTGTACTGTTGTCACACCCTATCAAACACGCATCTGTTTTCCCGTAATGCATACCCTAATATCGATCATGAGGTGTGAGCGATACGGCATGCACGAAAGAGCAAAAAGCAGCTAACAATAACTCGCACAATGCTTCTGTGCTGGTGTCAGACGTGAACGGCGCACGGCTGAATGTGACGAAGGCGCGGTGGAAGTTCCTGCGAGCGACCCACCTCGTTGAAGGATTGTCACACTATTTCGTGTTTGTGTTTGTACTTCCGTCCCTCCTTCTCTGATTGCTCTCTTTACTTTTCTGTCTCCCTTTACCCTTTCACCAGTGCTGAGTAGCACCAGACATTTCCTTTTCGGTTAACCTCCCTACCTTTCCGCACCTCATCTCTCTGTCTCTACTCACGGCAGTAGAATCGAAATGGTCACCCGTGTGCAGCCATGGTGTCAACACGTCACACAAACCATCAAATAAATGAAGCTGCTAGGAAACCCTGGCACTTCGTTCGGTAATTTTCCTTACCGTAATATATATATATATATATATATATATATATATATATATATATATATATATATATATATATATATATATATATATATGGCACAACGGGAGCGTTGTCAACAAGGATAAATATATTTATTTCCCAACAGTTTCGGGAGGGGTCCTCCCTTCATCAGGGGGATGAATATATATATATATATATATATATATATATTTATATGGGATATGGCACAACGGGAGCGTTGTCAACAAAGATAAATATATTTATTTCCCAACAGTTTCGGGAGGGGTCCTTCCTTCATCCGGGGGACGAGTATATATATATATATATATATATATATATATATATATATATATATATATATATATATATATATATTGGACCACACGCCAAGCCTATTTTCAATTTCTTTCTTCCTTTATATTCTAATAATCGAACGCCGTCTGGCCACTGCCGAGGTTTTGAACCTTGCGATCAATAAGCTTTGCAGTGGCCGTATGGTTTTAGTGGTAGACACGGCAGCCAGGGAAAGCACATTACTTGTATGCATTTTTGTTTAATCATATAGTCGAGTGACATAACAGGGCAGATGACGACTTTTTATATGGTGTGAAAGCAAATTTGTTAAAAATAATGGAAAGGTTCCCTTTACATATAGATTTTTTCTGTCTGCTTTGTCCTTCTTAACTATTAGGGCGAATTCTTTAGATGCATCATCTATAACTGTATATAATGCAAAAGGACAGCGTTGGTGGAGTCAGCCCTAACACTGCAAAGTAAAAAAAAAGCGCTCATATGATGGTAATATTTTGTAACGTCGAAATGACGTCATAGGTCAGCAATATTTGTGACCTCATTATGACGCCACTGTCACGTCACATACCCTTACTTCCAGGGGGGACGCCATCGCTGATAGTTCATTTGTAGCAATTCAGTCAATTTTTAAATCTTTACAAATATGACGTGCACACGTGTCGTGCAAAAAGCTCCGATGGGTGGGGGGTGAAGGGGGGCAGTCGTATCAATGCAATTGGTTGAGAAGCAAATGAACAATACGCCTGTCAGCTTCCAATCGTGTCAGACAAATGCAAAAGGGGAGTGCGTGACTTTATTCCTTTCTTTTTCGCTGAGAGCCGCTGCCGTGGCACTGTGGTAACGGAAGTCGGCTGCTGACATAGAAGACGGGGCTTCGATCTCAACTATGGTGGTCGCCCTTGAACGAAAGCAAAATCATAGAGGTCCGTATACTCTGTTATATCAGTGCACGTTAAAAGATCTCCGGGAGGTCGAGATTCTCAGGAGCCCTCCACAACGGTGCCTATCATAGCCTTACCCACTTCGATACATTCAAGAAGCATGTAGAAACCAACCAATTATTAATGTTCGCAAAGTGTAATGAACTTGGCAACCTAGATTTTCGCTTTCTTCACTGAACACACTTCACTTTTTCTGCGCTTCTTTAGCAGTTCCATACATTGCGGGTCACATTGATGTAAACATAGCCCCGCCGTGGTGGTCTTGTGGCCTGGGTATTCGGCTTCTAAACCGCAGGTCGCAGGATTGATACCGGGCTGCGGCGGCTGCATTTTCGATGGAGGCAAAAATGCTGTAGGCCGGTGGGCTTAGATTTGGGTGCACGTTAAAGAAACCCATGTGGTTGAAATTGCCGGAGCCCTCCACTACGTGGTCTCTCATAATCGTCAGGTGGTTTTAAGTTAAACCCCACATATCAATCAATAAATCGGTGCATATGTATTATTGAATGACGCCCTCGTAGAAATTGTTATGAAGGGACACGCATGTTTGGTCTAAATACCCAATGCTTCACTATAAGTTACAAGTCTGATGCTGTGAAACCTTCAGGTGAACGCCTCTCTTTTCTCTTCGTCTTGTGATAAATTCCAGCGGAGCTTACGGTAGCGGGGAGAGGTTGGAACCAACAGCTGCGCTTGATGGCCTACGTTTTTTGTCTCTTTTTTATTCTTCTCCGTTTTTTCTCTTCTTTCGCTTTCTATCTGTTTTTCCTGTCTCTTGTCTGTTCCTTTCTACCTATTTTTTCCTCTATCTTCATTTCTTCAATAAACGTTTTTCATCAATCATCCATCTTCATTTCTTTTTCTCTACGAACATTTCTTCCGCTTTTCCTCTTTGTCTCTTCAAAGCTCACTTCCTCTTCACTTCTATCTTTTTTTTCTCTCTCTCTATGTATTGTTCTATTTCTTTCTGGGTATTCTGTCTTTGTTTTTGTACATTTTTGTTTCTCCTGTTATCTTTATTCTTTCTTTTTTTGCACTTTTTCATCTCTTTCTCCGTCTCTCTTACTGCACTCGTTCTCTCAACCATCCGAATTATTGCATGTCCCATAGTAACAACCGGTGCAGCGGGAGAGTAAAGAGGTGGATAGGTGGGCCAGTTGGCATATATTCATAAGGAAATATTGGGAGTACCAACTAACGGGACACAAGCGAGCACAGACTGAAACTTCATTTATTCGACGAAGATAATGTATACCAGAGACAAGAAGGGAAAGAGAAATACAGGGAAGAAGGTTCCACCATGACCAAGTGTCGTTCAGAAACAAAATTTCACACTCTAAGAGTGATATGAAGAGTGAGATGACACAACTGTATAGATTCCTTTTTTAAAGATGATAGTCTTTCTTGGGGTACTTCGACGCAAAAATGTCTGTCTGTCTGTCTGTCTGTCTGTCTGTCTGTCTGTCTGTTTGTCTGTCTGTCTGTCTGTCTGTCTGTCTGTCTGTCTGTCGGTTTGTGCATTTGTCTATTTGTCTGCCGTAACAATACTCTAAACAGCCCCAAACAATACCCGAAACCAACAACCCGATCTGCAGCGTCCACCAATATTGCTGAAGATTCAGCGTTCATACTTGTGCGTTTGTCAATTGAAAATTGGCCCGTATCTGCATGTTACACCACAAATATCGTCGAAAGACGATAGTATTGCATCTCGAGAGAGTGAACAAAACGTTTATTTGATGTTCCGTGCAAGCGAATCAGTCAATGGTATTCGGGAGGTGCTGCGTTTGAGTGCCTCGAGCGTGCAGGAGAGGCGAACGAGTGCATCAAGTCACTTGACAAGTGAGAAATGAGCGCTATCTGGCAGTTATCCTAGAAAACAGGGCGCGCGCCGTGCGCGCTCGTCTTTGAGGTGATAAGGTGTAGAACGCAAGGTGAAGTGTAGGTGCCGCCACCGTGTCGTCTTAGCAATGCGTTGGAAACACTTGCCGTTTCGTGGAAGCGTTGCATGGCCAGCGCAGCATTGTAAAGGCTACGATTCTTAAAGTTACTTGTGTATGCCTTTTCTAGTAAAAAATACACACATAATATTTACGTGTTGTTATGGTGCCTCGGACATGCGCAATATTTGCTTTTTAATTGACAATCACACAAGTATGAACGCTGAAGCTTGAGCAATATTAGTGGGCGCTGGGGATGAGATCGGCTGTTTGGAGTAGCGTTTGGTCACTTGGATGCCGTTCAGGGTCCTGTTAACGGTGTACAGACGGACAAAAGTACAGACAGACAGACAGACAGACAGACAGACAGACAGACAGACAGACAGACAGACAGACCAAAATTTTTGCGTCGAAGGTCCCCAAGAAAGACTATCGTCTCTATAAGCAATTATTTCGCATAACTGAGGCACCACAACAGCACGTTAATATTCTGTATGTGTGGATTTATACTAGAGAAAGCATACATAAGTAATTCTAAGGACTGTAGCGTTTGCCACGCTGCACTGACAATGCAACGCTATTCACAAAAAAGCAAATGTTTCCAACGCTTTTTCTAAGGCGACACAGTGGTGGTATCTGCCCGTCATTTGCGTTCTACACCTTATCGCCTCCGAGACAGGCATGCACGCCTTCCTTCGTTTTTGAAGATAACTGCCAGATAGCGCTCGCGTCTAACGTGCCTCGATGCGCTCGTTCGCTTTCGCTGCACGGATCGAGACACTCTAACGCAGCGTCTCCAGAATACAATCAACCAATTTTCTCGCGCAGAACATCAAATAAACATTTTCTTCACTCTCTCCAGACGCAAGGCTGTCGTCTTTCGACGACATTTGAAGTGAAACATGCCGATACAGGGCCCATTTTTCTTTATAAAAAAGGCTCCTGCGATCTCTCTAGTTTTTGTATCACGATGGCTGCGTAATATGTACGTGCGCTAAAGATCAGGTACGCAGTGACACTGTGTGCAATGGGCGGACAGATTTAAATCCGGGGCTGACTTCAGCGCATTGCAGTGTTCTCGCACGCGAATTTTCAGGCAGCGCCTAGTCTGCCCGAGGCAGTGGGATATAGTAAACAAGGCAACACTCAAGGCAGCGGGAGAGCGTACACGGGGCGCGTGTGTTCCAGGAAAGAAGCTGATGATGAAGATGAGGACAAACAGAGTGCGCCAGCCGAGTTATTGTCTCACGCATGCCCATCATGATGACATATGTTGAGTGAATTGGGGGTTCGCCAAGCTTAAACAGCTGCGGAGTTGAAATGCCCAGTTTATTATGCGAATTCTGTGCTTTATCGAAGGCGACATGCTTCAGTACATTTGCATGCTCGATGGTGTAAGGTAGCACGCGAGCGAGAGAAGCCTCGAAAGTGCAGTTAGTGCTTTCTACTGGGGCAGTTGTAAGCATAAGGCACCGTTGCGAGATGGTCGGCCGGCTTCATCGGCTCTTCAATTAGTGAAAATGCAGTTGCGTTCTAGTGCCTCATTACATATCCGGTGATGGGGTGTGCCTTACCGATTGCGTGAGAATTGTATGTCTTTGGTTTATAGCGCGGTATTGCTGATGCAAGAGAGGGGTGACCAGTTCGATAGCGGTTTGAACGGTAATAGTAATCATTGAAAAGCCCTCGTGTCAACAACGGATACTGAGACGATTCGCGGTAAAAGAATACCAAATTGAGGCAAAATGACCCCACAGTTCTCCAGTCATGCATATATCAGAAATAGTGGAGTATTGTAAGGTAATGATTTTTTTTTTTTGGGGGGGGGTACTATGTGCAGTCTTAATTTTCAAGAAAGAAAAGGTGTGTGCTGAAAAGCTAATAAAGTTTGTTGCGCTTTTTGTTTGGAAGTTATCCTGGGGCGGTAAAATGCCATGACAGACGCTCAATTGTAGGCTACGAGAAATATCCCGCTTAAGATGCCAAGAACAACAGCGCCGAGAAACTCGAAGTTCCAGCTGTAAGAACAAAATGGCCTATATAGTCTGTCGAAAAGAAGGCCGGGTGCTTGGAAGCACAACCATATGTTACAACAAGCCATGCGAGACTGTACTATGTTGAATAGATCATGTGAGAGACTGCAGTCTACCTGTAGTAAATGCGTTCGCATCAGATAAATTCTGTCTTTACCACACAGAATGTGACTTATTTGTCTTTTTAGACTGAGTGATGCGTGTAGATGTTTCACATGTACTAAATACAGAAATTTCGTTTCACGGCTACTAATAAGTTGTGCACAACACTTGGCGATCGTTTGCTTCCTGTTTCTGGTATCTCATTTGCAACCGGTCAAGATACCTCACCGCAGGGCTCGTGCTCAGCTTTCACAGGCATTTACAAGCATGAAATCCAGCCGCAAGATATGCGGAATTTATATATATATATATATATATATATATATATATATATATATATATATATATATATATATATATGACAGAAGTATATACTTAAGGGCTCGTTTTCCGTGTTTTGACGATAATAACGAGATATAACAGATAATACTGTCAAGGAATGTATAGCAGAAGTTATTAGACCAAGTTGTAGTGTAAATAGAAAAGTAAATAAATGTAAATAGAAATGTAATAGAAAAGAAAAGTGGGCGAAAAGATAACTTTCCGTGGGCAGGAACTGAACCTGCGACCTTCGAATAACGCGTTCAATGCTCTGCCACTGAGCTACCACAGCGGCTATTCCCCCAGCCCCTTTTTGGGTATATATGTGAATTTAAAAGTAGGAGTGTCAGTCAGCGCCACCAGTAGCCATGGTGGGGAGTGTGACACAGTCTTGATGAGCGTTTTTGGTATCACGTAGCAGCATGTGAACTTGTTACGAGCCGGCAACTGACCAATAGTCCCTTGTATACAACCTAAAGGCACCAAGTCTGCCAGTATGAGACCCTCGTAAATGAATAAAGGAGAGAAGTGTATAGTTAAAAGCTCGTTTTTTTGTGTTTTACTCAATAATATATATATATATATATATATATATATATATATATATATAATTTCACGAAATACATTCTGTAGCTAATATTCTTTATTGAGAGGTATAAAACCAAATCCTCAGCCACCACCATAAGAATAGCAGGCTATAGCTAATAAAAAAAATATTTGTGAGGCAGTGGTTACTACTTTCATTGTTAACTTATAAGCAACTACGAACGTTTCCGAGAAAAATAAAGGCAACGCGAAACAACAATGACACAATCACAACTCACAATATGCACGATGCAGGAACGGGAAGCAGATCTTTTTTGTTCTTTAACAACGTATGACACAACACGATGATGCTAAGTGCAGGGAAATGAGATTGCGTTGCTCCATTGAAGCACGGTTTTAGAGCCTGTCAGAATGAATCAAAAGAGGTACGTGGCTGCATACTTCGAGAGGACAAAGAAAGTATGCAGGTAACGCCTGGTACAGGAAGCGTACCACTGCATACGATTTGCTAGGAATGCGTGCAGCCCATTTGGGGGCTGGTAAAACGGGTCGGGTGGGGGGATATCGTTTCTACTCGAGCCGAAATGGTAACACTGAATCAACAAAGCAGCAATAAACGAAAGTGGAAAATAGGAGACTGACTGAAAACGTAAAGAAGTGCGGTTTGTTTTGGGCGTGCTGAGCATAATTCAAAAGAAAAGGTTACGCATTAGATTGCATTCCCCAGCTTTGCAGACCATGGCTTTATTTCCCGCAATTTCACCATCTCTTGTTTGCGTTCGCGATTTCGCTCCTGCGATAATTTTACCAGGATTGCGTTGCTACACTCGCAATACCCGAAACAGAGAGCCAAAATCTAGATGGGAGCCGACATATGGAAACACGTAGCGGGATAGTCAAGGTGGCCAGTTGAAGTGCCAAGACGGGCTGGCCGACGTTTCGATAGGAGGACCTATCTCCGCCAAAGGCACTTTGTCATCCTTGGCGTGTCAAAGGATGACAAGGTGCCTTTGACGAAGATAGTTCCTCCTATCGAAACGTCAGTCAGCCTGTCCGAGGCACTTCCACTGTTCACCCTGGCTATCCCTCTGTACGGAGAGAGGAAGGACGTAGTAATTTATTGAGTCTTACTTAATAAAAGCATGACACGATTATGACGTGTGCCGAGTGTGGAGGGTCTCCGGAAATTACGAAAACTTGATGTTCTCCAACGTACCCTTAAATCGCACAATACACTGGCCTCTGAAGTTGCGCCTCCGTCAAAATGAGACCGTCGAGGCTTGCATTGAACCAACGGATGTCAGATAAATAGCCGAGCACCACTAAAGAGAGAGAAGATAGATAGCGCTATGGTATGCACGAGTTCCGTGCGTGCATTGTGGACCTTCTTAACGGTGGCGGTTTCGCCCTTATAAAACCATTCGTCCTTTGTTTTCTAGAGATGTTGCTAATGTTTGATCTTGAAGAAGTTAAAAACTTGTACCCATTGTAATAAGGGGTCATGGCATACTTAAAATAACGTTAAACTTCATGTATAACTTGTTTTATTGCAACTTCAGGAGCCATTGTTGTATTTGCAAATATGTGGAGCACATGTTCATGGCTACACGCCTATACCCTATGCTCAGTGAACGTACAACCAGAATGGAAAGAGCCAACTCAGAAACATTGACCATCACCAACTGCAGCTTTGGTATTTCACAGCCATCACTTGTGCGTGTTTACTAGGAACGACACTGGCTTGCAGAAAAAAAATACATGGGGAAAAATTGCAGAATATGTGATGAGATACAACTTCAAGAGCGATGCGAATGAACAGGGGGCGAGGAATGTCTGCAGGTGTTAGATGAAATGATGAAGTGGAAATGGTTAAAAGGGTGCTGTACCGTACTGTCAGCCTTCGTAAGTGAATACACCGTGAAGTCAGCAGTGTCGACCCAACACGTTACTTATTGCGCCAAGGTCACACAAGAACTAAAATTTGTCAACATTTGGTGTTTTGGGGCCAAGGAATTTTTTTACCTATGTGCACTTCTTTGGAGCAGTTCGGCTGGCTGATGGAGTAGCTCAAAATCAGAACTTAACTGGCAATACTTTAAATCCTTCTATGCGCTCTGATGTTCTGACCACATAATGGGCTTCAATCGCATTGTACAATAATTTCTACAAACTTTTTTTCTTTCTTTCATAGATCTATTTCACTCTGTAGATGGAATGTCACTGGGCACCCTTCATGCCGTAACTGACATAATTAATCCAGTGATTAAGAAAAGAAAGATGATTTTGTTAATAGTTGGTTTGACAAAGACACCCCACAATTATGTTCACACTTACTGACAGTTCCTTTTCTTTTAATCCTCTATTATTGAAGAGTGCGGATAATTGAGCCCTCTAAGGATTCCACTAATGTAATTGCCTTCATTCATCGTCTTCCCTCTCTGCAGAGTCATTGAACACAGCTGACCCCATCCACGCTCTTCTCAGGCGCAGTGTTCGTGACTGCTTGCCAGGGCTTTAGTCTGAATTAGGGGACCGGCGAAGTAGTGCTAAGAGGGGAACAAAAAAGATGGATGATGGTTAAAAGACTTCGGGGACCGACACGAGTAGGGCGAAAAAAAAAAAGCCCCCCACCCCCACCCCTCTTTTTCTTTACATCTTGATTCGGAATCCTTCTCGAGTGTCCGGGTCAATCGCCTATTCACTCTATCCTTCTTGTTCCGGGGCACTTCGTTCCAGAGTGCCAGCAAAGAATCCATGCTCGCCACACTCGCTGACGTCTGCTAGCTGCTGTAGCAAGTGTGTCACGCCAGTAAGTAAAAGAACACTGGGTCGCGGAAGCCCTGAAAAAGCCCACAAAAGCTTGAGGAACACGGAATGCACGGCCAGAGTGCACGAGGGCAACGACCACCGAAGTCAAGAGAACCGCCCAGTATGCCGCACTAAGTTCCTAGATGACAGGCGGCACGAAAGCTGAACAAAAGGGGCATCCGATTTGCAGAAATGGGAACGGCAGGAACATTCAAGTGAAAAAAAAAGCGTGAGAAATAAAAAAAAGCAAAGCGCGCCATAACGCGCCTTCCGATTAGGGGCACTCGCAGCATAATGGGGAGTTGACTATACAGAGAAAGTTGCGTACATTTTCGGAAATAATGCAAAAACCGTGGTTTCAGCGAAAAAAACAGAGATTAAGGGAGCAACTAGGTCAAGGAAGAAACGCCTACTTTGCACTTGCGGTCACAACTACCGAGCATGAAAGAGAAAGACTTAAGATGGTCAATGGAGTTGAGTGCAGTCATTCTCTCAGCTAAACTACGCCAGTGTTATAGCTATATATAACAAGACCTGTTTAAGACAGATTAGAGAACGTTAGTTTATGGTGATTGCTTACCTTTATTTATTTATACTTGTCTCGAACTAATGCAGAACCGCCGGACTACACTGACTTCATCTCAGTGCTGTTGAAGACAATGACCAGAAACATTAGGCATGCCGAACCAAGCAACTCAGGAAGAAAAAAACGAATTCTGCAGCGCCGATAAATGACAGGTGTCTTTAAACATTCCAATTATTTGATTTCATGTTTCCGATTTGTAACATCAATGTTGTGAGGTTTCACATCAAGACAAATATAGGATGACTAAGTGAAGTAGTGCAAAATATCGCACGCGCGATTGCTCGATCATTTGTGTGTGTTGAAAGTGAAAAACGTAAGGAAAAGACAGGAAGGGTAACCAAAGAAAATCTCCAGATGACTGCCCGGTACACTGAAAAGGAGAAGGGGAAATCGCGAATCGGCACTGTCATGTTATGGACAAGAGCACCCGAGAGAGGTCAGTTGCAACAGAAAACATTCAACCATATCTGCTGAAAAATGAGCTTCGGACGTAATTTTTGTTAATCATTCCCAGAAAAAGAAACCAGCCAAAGATACGAGCGCATGAAGAATGATAATGTCTGCATAGGGAATAATAAACACTGCTCACCATGTAATATTCTTAGGTGCGGGAATCTTGCCGCCACCCAATCAGAAGCAGTCATCGTGAACAGTGGGCTTGTGCTATCAATGCTCTGGCGATAGTCTGTCATGAACTCTTCTGCATCACCAAGCATTATTCACAGCTTGACCTTTTTCATCAGTTCAATATATTAGCTCATTTACACTCGACAGCGAAAGCTTACGTGTCGTGATCTCTGCTACAAACAGAAATCTTTGCCCTTTAGTGAATGACGCTTCAAATTTCGTCGGTGAACATTTAGGAGGCTATATTTGCAGGATAGAACATTTTATGGGAAGCTGTGTTACCACAAAAAGAGGGAATGCAGGTTTCTTTTTAGAGTTTTCTATTCCGTAAATTTTGCTGTTAATTCCGTAAAATTTTGCTTCGCCGATGACATTGCATTGCTGAGTAACTCGGAGGACGAATTGCAACTCATGATTACGGAGTTAGACAAGGAGAGCAGAAAGGTGGGTCTTAAAATTATTCTGCAGAAAACGAAAGTAATGTACAACAACCTCGGCAAGGAGCAGCGCTTCGAGATAGGTAATAGTGCACTTGAAGTTGTAAAAGACTATGTCTACATAGGGCAGGTAATAACCGCGGAGCCGAACCACGAGATTGAAGTAACTAGAAGAATAAGAATGGGGTGGAGCACATTCGGCAAGCACTCTCAAATTATGACAGGTAGATTGCCACTATCCCTCAAGAGGAAGGTATATAACAGCTGTATCTTGCCGGTACTTAGCTACGGAGCAGAAACCTGGAGACTTACAAAGAGGGTTCAGCTTAAATTGAGGACGACTCAGCGAGCAATGGAAAGAAAAATGGTAGGTGTAACCCTAAGAGACAAGAAGAGAGCAGAGTGGATTAGGGAACAAACGGGGGTTAAGGATATCATAGCTGAAATCAAGAAGAAGAAATGGACATGGGCAGGGCATGTAGCGCGTAGACAGGATAACCGCTGGTCATTAAGGGTAACTGACTGGATTCCTAGAGAAGGGAAGCGGGTTAGGGGGAGACAGAAGGTTAGGTGGGCAGATGAGATTAAGAAGTTTGCGGGTATAAATTGGCAGCAGCAAGCACAGGACCGGGTTAACTGGCGGAACATGGGAGAGGCCTTTGTCCTGCAGTGGACGTAGTCAGGCTGATGATGATGATGATGATACGTATGCAGTGAGTAAGCTGCATCCTCAAAGAAAGATCTGTGGCTAGTAGAAGTTAAAAGTTCAGCAGAGCCAATGTCCTACTATAAAAATTTCTTTTGAGTGCTTTATATTTGTAACAGAATCGGGACTCTACGAAAGCTCATCACTTTCCTTTTGTCGGGTAATAATTTTTTCATCTATTGACTAAAGAACAAAAACAAAGAACTGCGCGTGACTACGGGGTAATCGTTGCTTGCTACTGGTACCCAAATGAGAATTGGCGACACAGCACGCGAAATGGAGCAGTGACCTATTAATATTTGTAAAATAGCATAAAATGGCCAGCGTGGTGGCCTTACGAAAATGCATTCCGAGCTACCTCTTTCGCATAGGTTCCCTATGAGGCACCTTATCAAAGCACCGTTACATCACGCTTCTTCAGGAAAACATTATACCTGAACGCTGAAATGTACGTGCTGAGGATTCACAAAATGAAACGTAAAACCGTCATTTGTTTTCTCTTTAAAAGAAAAGCATTTTACGCCTTTTTATTTTCTCGTCTCGAAAGAACACGTTTCCGGAATGCTTTGATATGCTACGCGCGTGCGGCTGGCAAAGCAATTTTGTCTTTCCTGAAAAGTAGACGGGCCACGCTGTTCCGAACGTGCGTGAAATAGGCTGCGTTTTTCTGAATAAATATCACGCGTCCATATAACAAAAAAACAACAACAAACAATTAAGACGTCTATACTGGTGGAAAGCCAGCCAGAATTGCGGAGCACGGTGGCCTACGTTGTTTTATTTTAATTTCTTCTTTATTTCTATTTCTCAGGTTTTTATTCTCTCTTTTTCTCTGTTTTCTTCTCTTTCCACTATGCTGTCTCATTGTTCTATGTTATTTGTCTCTCTTTTTTTCATTATATAGATCTCTGTTTTCGCCCTCGTTCTCTCACCTATCAGAGTCGGTGAAACCCAAGCCGGACAGATCACCTCACGTGTTCTGGAAGCGAAACGGGACATGAGAAAGAGGGAGAAAAGAAGAAAAAGAGCGTGAGCCGTTTCATCGTGAAAACATTTTCTGTTTGCTCTGCATGAACTACGAGTCTTCTTATTGATTCTTTGATTGATATAAGGAGTTCAACGTCCCAAAACCACCATATAATTATGAGAGACGCCGTAGTGAACGGCTACGGAAATTTGGACCACCTGAGGTTCTTTAATGTGCACCCAAAACTGAGCACACGGGCCTATACAGCATTTTCGCCTACATCGACGATCGCTCTTCTGATAGAGCTGCCAGGTTAAAACATTAGCGGTAATATAATTTGTGGGAATTTTACGCGTCAAAGCAATGATATGATTACGAGGCACACAACAGGGAAGGGCTCGGAGAATTTCGACCATTCGTGGCTCTTGAAAGCGCACTGATATTGCACAGTGCACGGGCTTTTGTCATCTTGAATCCCTGGGAATGAGGAAGTCAAAGCTGGTATCCAATCCACGACCTTTGCGTCAGCAGCTGAGCGCCGTAATCACTGCATTGTCCCTGCGGACAAATTTTTGGTATAAAGAGTGGCACACCTACAATGCGTGGTTTTCAATCCTGGCCACGGGATGTAAAGCTAATTCGTAGCGCGTCTAAAGTAATGCTCTGGTTTAGCACGTATAAAAACCTAAATATATACACGGGGTCGTGACGTCGACGAAGAGAACAGACTGTAGGTCGAAGATGAAACTCTTTATTCGGTCGAACCTGTGGTTGCTCAATAATAAGGTCAAAACACAGCGTCACACACAGCACTGATAGCGGTGAACACAGCATCGGCCGTCGACCAACTGACAAAAGTTGCAGCGCGTCGGCATTTATACACGTGCCGTCAAATATTCTAGCGTTATTGCTAGCAGCAACGTATATTCCGGAATAATCTGTAATGTTTTCGAAGTGGGCGTAATCTTAACAAAACAATTTACTACAGTTCTGAAGCTTCTGGAGCACTCCAGACGTGGTTTACGATGAGAATTACCGGCAGTGTAACAGGGCGACGACGAAATTTGAAGAAGAGAGAGAGAGAGTTTATTTACAGAAAGGTAGAGAGATTGGCCTAAGCTATAGTTTGCTCTGGCCTGCTACTATACACTGGGGAAGGGTGACTGAGGAGTGAAAGAGTGATGAATGACGATGGTAAGGTAGAGAGATGATATGTTCTTATTAGGCTGGGTAACTCTACAGACGTGCATCCAGTCCAGTGGCTTCTAAGAAAGCGATGACGGCTCGTATAACCACATGTGTGCTGCTGGCGTCAGGCCAAGGGCCTAACACAACGTCATCGGTAATGGTCGGCTAATATATCAGCCATTGAAAGATATCAGTTGCTGACGTTCGCTTGCATATGCTGGACATTCGCAAAATATATGTTCGAGCGTTTCTGGCAACCGACAGTGACCACAATTAGGACAGAAAATGTGGCAATATAAACAAGAAAGTAACAGTTCAAATCTTCGTTTGAAGAGAGAATTTTGTCGGCACCAAAGGCATGGAACGATCGGTAATGCATACGATCAAGTGGGCTTCTAATGCTACCCGAGCATTTATTCTTGCATCACCTCCGAGAATAAACTTCTCCTTGAGCATCTGAGCACTGCGGCCAAAATTGGCGTCTCTTAACGGACAAGCATGAGCGCGCGTTTGTTTGCAGGCTATATAATTACGTAAAATAAAGCGCCACACGCGATGATGAGCACCTGAAAAAAAAAAGGTGACATCTGAGATGACTCTGTTTCGCTTCAAAACTGGGCGAACTACTTTATTGGAGTTACTATACGGCTGTCGCAACTCTAGACACCTACGAGCACCGAAGTGTCTTGAAGATTAAGATTTACGACAATTTACTCTGCTGGAAGTTCAAATGTCTGGGCCTATGTCTGTAGAAGCAGCTTTCGCGTAAAAACAAGCAAGTGTGTGAATACGACGTACGCTGGCAAATCTCGCCCGTAAATTTCACCATCGAGGCGCATCCACGTCAGAGACAGAACGCAGAACACGTGCAGCGCATTTCTTCATAATCACGGACATTTATCGTTCAATACTACTGCGCAGCATGGAGTATACTACCAGGATGGTTTAGGAAGCCAATGGGGCAACTCTGGTTTTGTTATTATTTTTTGGACAGAGTGAAGGTACAGCTTAAAATTACGACAAGAACACGCGTGACGTACGCGTTGAGGTATTGCGTTGTGATATACAGACGGATTCATACGGAGTGTCCACGCTTTGACTTAAACTTCGTCGCTCACACAGGACAAGGCCCCGTTTGGGAAGAGACGCTAATAGAATACGTTAATAAATTCAGAAGAGTAGCGCACGATCTTTATAAAGACGAACCAAGGGTACATTTCTCTTGCAGGTGTTTCCACAGTTTTTGACATGTGCACTGTCATGACCAGGACAATTGACAAAATAACAGGGAATGCGTCATTAAGCTATAAAAAACATTGTAAGGGAGCCTCACGTCTCTGTTGCACAACGGATGCTTCTTTTACATGTCCATTCAGCTGGAGGTTGAGCCACCTTATTTTTCTTTTTTTTTAATTTCCACTTCCTCATAGCCAATAAAGCATGACGTAGCCGTAAATAACAGGGCTGGTGTTGAACTTCTAAGGCCTCTGGAGCCCGAGCTTAAAGGTTCACCCAAATGCCTTCCAATCACTTTCGTTTAAAGGTAAACGTTTTTTTTAATTTTTTTTCAATAAATTACCTTCTTCAAAAGCTACTGCATGACACGATGTTGCCTACCACGTACACGTACTTTCAATTGTGTAAATTCCTTTATTTGTTACTGTATCGCTTACCCTAGTCATTTTCACAACGACGTTCTAATAAAAGTTCTTTTCACTGCCCCTGTTTTTTTGTTTTTTTGCGATTTGACCTTTATGCAGAACAAGTTAGAACCACGTTACAATTCATTGTGTTACTGAAAATAATACTTCTTTCTTTCTTTCTTTCGATGCCAAAAAGGAGCAAAGAGTTTGAGTAAAAAAAAGGCTACAATAGCCTATCTTGTTTGTTATAGTTGCTATTTTCTTTAAGGACATTTGTCGAAGTACCCAATCCGGAAAGACACTTTCGCTCCTAGAAAGATTCCAGTAAGGTGTCTTAACATTGAAAATATAACATCGCGTCACTTCTGTCATTATCGGAACCCACTAGAATAACCAAACCATGTGTATTAGAAATAAACTACAATCTTTTTAAGCCATTTGTCCAGTGTCGTAAGATATACAAGGTAAGCAAAATTCGTTCCACACTCTTTGATTGGTATGTGGGGTTTAATCTATCGAAACCACCATATGATTATGAGAGATGCCGTAGTGGAGGGCTCCGGAAATTTCGACCACCTGGGGTTCTTTAACGTGCACCCAAATCTGAGCATTCGAGCCTACAACATTTCCGCCTCTACCGAGAATGCAGGCGCCGCAGCCGTGATTCGAGCCCGCGACCTGCGGGTCAGCAGCCGAGTACCTTAGCCACTAGACCACCGCGGCGAGGCTCTTTCTGCACTGAACGTAGTAGAATTTATAAGTAATTTATAAGAAACATTTCAATGACCACTGCTGATATTTACAGGACCATTTCTTCAGCTCTTCCTTCAAGCTAGGTACAGCGTCGTGGAAGGAACTCTGTGTAATGCTATCCAAAGAAACGCTGTTGTGCAACCTGATCAATGCTGACGGCAAAAAGAAGTATGTGGACCTTATTTGTAGTCGTTATATGTGAGGCGCTAATTACGATAAACTTTTAGGCTAATAAAAGTGGACCGAGCGACAGCTTGCCACTGATAGCGACTGAGCTCATTAGCATTAAATTACACGTGCCTTTTTGTCCACTTTAATTTCTTTCTATAATATCGTAAATACGAAATTGCAGTTAAAGACTACGAATAATGCCGCTGTGAATTCATTGGTGTCATTGTCTGCCGCTTTGATTAGGCTCTAAATAACAGAAAAACAAGTCTTGCTCAATTTGTATGTTTTCGTCAGTCCAAAGAAACGCACAGATAGAAAAAAAGTTAGCTAGTTTCCAATAGAGGCACAATGCTAAAGAGACGCCGGAGTCGATGGACAGCTTCGCACTGGTGGCGCCAAGCCTGAAAAAAAGTTGTTGGTGGTCTTTTTTGTTTCCTTTTCTTTCTCTCTTTCTTGTTCTCTCTTCTCCATGCTACTTTTGTCTTTCTTAACTTTCATTTCTGTCTTTCTTTCTCTCTCTTTCTTTTCTTTCTTTGTCTTTCTTTTTATTTCTCGCTTGCGTCTTCTTTTTTTTCTATCTCTGTTTTCTCTCTCTTTCCTCTTTTTTTCTATTTTTATTGTCTCTTTTAGGTGACATGCACCTTAGGATCTCAACTTATCCGTGTCTCATATCGTCACGCTGCGTCATGTCTTAACGGTCCATCATAAAAATGGGTGCGTGCAAGCAATATTGGGTAAATGGCACTGCTCGCCACTAGTACACTAACAATGAAGACGGTGGCAGCCCAAAAATAGCCGATTACGTCAGTTCAGCTGAAGCACCCTTCCCTGCATGTCGCAGGAAAATAAAACCGGGCATGTAGGGAAGAAAAAGAAAATGTTCCGTGCGACAGACAAATTCTTGCCTGATTTCTCTTTCTTAATATTTATTGTATTTTTGTTAAAGAAGCGCAGAAATTACTAACCTTCGCGGGAATATAGATATCGCATTATTGCTGAAAGTGCTGCTACTCGTTCAAACGCCTGCTGGCAGGGACTGCAGGGAACTAAGCACGGATGACGTTGGTACTCCACACTCTCAAACACAGTTAAACATCTCTTTTCTTCAGGGTATTGACACTTCGAACGCCGCATACTTAGTGCTATATGTGCAGTTTCTCGGCCGTAGTGCCAAATGGAGTCTCTCATGTGCGCAGCTGTCCAAAACTATTCGAAGCGTAAAATTTTCGTTCCATGCCGTTATGTTGCAATCCTTGAAACGTCTTTTATTTCACTGTGTGCAGCGGGACGAACAATTGCCTAAGCCAGCACTGGAAATGGATGCACTGTCGTCACCGCAGTGGCCAGTAAAGTCTACGTGGTCGTTGACATCCGAACTACCCTAGCGGATAAAAGGAGGGTACAACAAAGAAATAGAAAACAGTGCATTTAAACGTGAAGCGTGAGCATACGGCGTAACACCTCGTGACAGCCGATGAGAGCTTGTCGCCTGAGAAGAGTCATGCGCCGTTGCAGATATTTCTATGTATGTTTACTGTATTTGCATCAAGGGCTCACAGCGTCATTCTTTTACCATTGACACGCTACTGCGACTAGTTGGATTGGCAGTTTTTTTTTTCGCTTTCTTTGGTCACTCTTACTGAAAGAAGTAATCGATAAATAGAGGTTCTCATTTTTCTTAGCACGAGAGGTGCTCTGAAAGTGATGGCAATTGCTAAACTCGCGCAGTTTTTTTATTCGCGGTGAAATATGCCCTGCTCAGGCAGGATAACGTAGGCTAACACATATATAAATTAGTTTGGGGTTTTTAAGCTTACAGCTTTCAGCTTATGGTTCACACCTAGGCCCTTGTCCCTGTTTGCACGGAGGACAGGAAGCAACATAGGTTCGTATTATACAACACGCGTTGCCATAGTAAGAAAAGGCGAGCATGCGAAATATCATCTCAATCTGCCAGAAATTTCGGTGAAGTTCTCGAACAGTGGACGTCGCAGCAGTTAACGTTTCGACAAGTAAGCTTGCCTTCGTTAATACAATTGCCGTTAAAGGTGTCATGACACACAATATTTGGTCATAATGTCTGTTATAAAGGTAAATAATGCGCGTTCCCAAACAAGCCGGTGAAATATTAGCGCGTTTGGTCGAGCGCTAAATTTATAATTGAATATTTTGTAAGCACGCGGGCGGCCGGACAGTCTGGCCCAGTTGCACTCGCGATCCATGACGTAAAACGAGCTGTTCGCTGTGCGATCGTCCGCCTTCCGGAGATTGATTTGGCTCCGTGCCTAGCTGTGCGTGCAATTCATCTACATAAGCTTCCTTCAGCTTGTAATTGGTATTGAACGATGTTCATTGGCTGAAGCTTTGGTTGGTGGAAGATGAGGACGCCGCTTCGTGCAGCAGGACGCCGCAACTACACCGAGAGGTCATCCAACCGGTGGCGATGAAACATAACGACAGGGTCATCCTCGCCTTAGATCTGAAGGGGGCCTTTGACAATGTTAAACACAGCGTCATACTCGAACACCTAAGCCTCACTAACTGTGGTCAGAACACATTTAATTACGTCAAGGACTTTTTATCGGACAGAGCCGCCCTGCTCCGCATTGAAGACTCCGAATTCGGGCCGTATCAAATGGGTACCAGAGGGACACCGCAAGGGGCTGTTCTCTCCCCCATTCTATTTAACGTCGCAATGATGCACCTGCCACGTCAGCTGGCGGCCATAGAGGGCATTCATCATGCCCTCTATGCCGATGACATTACGGTATGGGCAACTCAAGGGAACTTAGGTGCCATTGAGACCAGTCTGCAACAGGCTGCCGAAATTGTACACACCTACGCGGCGCGTTGCGGACTCGAATGCGCACCCAACAAATCCGAATTCCTTCACATTAGAGGCATGCCTAAAGACAACACAGATATCTCCATCACTCTTCCTGCGGGCCCAATCAGACGAGCGGAGGAGATCAGGGTCCTGGGCCTATACATTCACCAGCAGCTCCGGATTGACACAACATTGACGAAATTAAGGAAGATAGGAGACCAGGTGGGTCGCATGATCCGCAGGGTCTCCAACAAGAGGGGGGGACTTCGGTGCACAGATGCGTTGCGGCTAGCGCACGCTTTTGTCACCAGCAGGGTCATGTACTCCGTCCCTTACCTCTCCCTCCGCAAACATGAGGAAGAACGAATCGAGGCAATCATTAAAAAGACAATAAAGCGGGCTCTTGATCTTCCGATCTCTACATCCAACAGCCGTCTCAAGGCATTGGGTGTGATTAATTCATACCAAGAGCTGAAGGAAGCCCATCTTTTAAACCAGTACACACGGCTAGCCCAAACCAACTCTGGCCAACGCCTGCTTGCACGTCTGCACATAAGACATGATTTCGAACAACAGGAACGGGTCAAAGTGCCAGAACTGTGGCGCACAGCCCTTCTGGTCCGACCTCTACCCACTAAAATGGACAGAGATGAACACACAGCGCGACGTGACGCACGCGCTCGGGCGCTGGAACGACAATTTGGACAGAAGCCAGGTGTGTACTACGTGGACGTTGCTGGCCCCACCTCCAAGGGGTGGTACACGGCGGCTGCTATTCACGAGGGCACACAGGTGGATGGGCTAACCTTTAGGGCGTATTCTGTAACACAGGCTGAGGAGGTCGCCATTGCCCTTGCGGCCTCTCACAGTAATTCCCGGTATATTATCACGGATTCGCGCCGAGCGTGTCGTAATTATACAGCCGGGTACATATCACCGTTAGCCGAGACAATACTGCGCAACTGCATAAGAGACACGGACCCTCATCCGAAACGCATTATATGGACACCGGGCCATCAGGGATTGCGGGGAAATGAGGCTGCAGATGCGGCTGCCCGAGCGCTCATTTCCGGGCTACCTTCGTCAATGCCGATGGAGACCGATGAGGAGGGTTACCCTCTCCTCCGATATAAGGAAATTCTTTATTATTATCGGGAAAGTCATCGCCGCTACCCTCCCCCCGCACGGGGGTTGAAGAAAGCAGAGGAGCGCATTTTGCTTCGCCTCCAGACGAATACATTGCTATGTCCTGCCATAGTCAAACATTTCGACCCTACGGTCACAGGACAGTGCCAGCACTGTGGGGAGGTGGCAGACACCTACCACATGGTGTGGGCCTGCCAAGCTAACGCAGCCATTACTCCTAACCCAAACCCTAGGCGAGAGGACTGGGAGGCGGCCCTGCTCGGCTGCTCAGACCTTCAGGCCCAGCAGGCCTTGGTCCAGAGAGCCAAGACGGCGGCTTTAACCAATGGGGTCCCGGAATAGAGACTCCACCTAGTCTGTAGGGGCCTCTACAGAGGTCCTACACCTCTCTTTTGTAAATAAATGTTTTTCACCACCACCATCGCCACACATGCTGTGGCAAACTGACGTTCACCAGTAGTAGGAACCATTTCTTAACGGTGGCTTATTACGGCACTAAAATATTCCATTAGAGTCGTGTAGACTAAACAGACATTCTAGTTCTAATATTTACCGAAAATCGCTGAATGCTGGATGAAAATGACATGGCTCCTTTAAAGAATTTCCAGTAGAAAACAACAAAGTTTTAGATTTCCAACTGCTTACAAGTTGTAGCCACCTACTGTTCCAAAAACAATATAGCCAAGAAATATCACTTTACGAGAAAGTGCTTATAAACTTATCGGGCTAGCCAAGGAAAGGGGACACAGTAATTGATATAGTCGCTAAAATAATTGGTGTTTAAAATGGGCCACACCTAAACAGTGTAAGTAATTTATTCAAAATTGGATAAAAAAGCCAGCGCACTGCGTGCTGATTCTTTATTCAACGCTTCTTTTCTATTTGGTTTTGTTGTCTGCAATACTACAGGCCGTGCACTCATTTGTTACATTAGTCGCATATTCCAGATAATCTTCATTGAGAAAAATGGGCTGATAGCCTTAAAACGCAGTGCGCGGCAATAAGCATATGGCTTGTAATAAAGCATTCTGGCTCCCGAATTTCCGTTCAATATTGTGTATGCATGGTGGTCGTAAAAAAAGTTTATGTGCTTAATAATGGATGAAAAAGGGCATTCTGTGTCGAACAGCGAAGATAGGCGCGATTTAGTTATATAGCCAAATAATCCCACAACTTAAAAAAAACCCATTGAGTTACCAACCTATTGAGCAACCATGAAACCAACATATCCGTACAATAATAATGAATTCAGGCCAATTCAAGCAGAAGCGCAAATTTATACTAGTATAGCATTCAGGGCGCACACAAACGAGCGAAGAATCGCAATGCAGTGGTTGTGGCGTAAATTAGCATATTAATATGCCATTCACTGCTCTATCAAATCTGCAGACAGCGTTTCCTGACATACCTTTATACTTCTTCTTATTGGTCAAGGAGTAGCGAGAATAGTAACCCGATCATTAAAAGGTTAGTTGTGACAAGCGACATTGTGAGAAATACGCATTGCCGGAGGCGTTTTTTTTCTCCCACTCGTTTTTTTTCACGCTCCTACGCTGTAGGCCGAAAACTCATAGGCGAAGCGGAAATCGATCGAGTTGGAAAAGTAAACCGTGGAGTGCTGTCGTGACCCGAGCCAATTTCAGTCCTGAGGGGCTTTCGTAACCGAAGCCGATGTAGTCACGCAACCGCGATATCAAACACACGGTTGAGTTTTTTTGATGTTCTATCAAGCGTCGATAAAGACTGAGGGCTTCATTTCCGCCGACATTTTAGATGCGGAGCATCTTATACTCGCGCCTTGTAGTGCGCCGTCCGCGTCGTCCGCGCCGTCCACACCGCTTCTCAAACATTCGACAGCTGACGCGCGCGCATGCGCCGTCGCGCCGTCGCCCACTCTTCCACCATCTGTGCATCCCTTCCTCCTCTACACACCGCGCGCGCTTCACTCCTCCACCATCTGTGCACCCTTCCTCCTCTACACACCGCGTTCGACATCTACAATTCTCCCGATTCTCCAGTGGACGCGCATGTGGCGTCGCGCTTCGAGAACATTCAACAGCTGACAGTGCATGCGCCGTCGTGCTGTATATATACTCAAGGTCGGCGCTCGCTCGCTCAGTTGCCGCTCGTCGGTTGGTTTGTATGGCGCGTCGACGTCCAAGTTCGCGGTGAAATGAATTCCAACGAATCCACAAACACAATGATCGACGTCCCTTCGACCAGCGCCGCCCTTTCGCATACGTGTGTACGTGTTCACTCATTTAACACCCCCTCCTACAACCACGTTAACCAATTTAGCCATCGACCCAAGTAAGTCGCAATTTGCAATTTAACACCCCATTTCACAACCACGTTAACCAATTTAGCCATCGACCCAAGTAAGTCGCACTTTAACACCCCGTTAACCAATTATATGCTCCGCATCCTCCTCAGTGTTCCCCCGAGGGAAGCTGCGGGCAATTTTTTTTACATTGTTTGATTTTTATGTGTTCGTTCAGACTGCTTGTAAGTTGACCCGCCAAAAGAAGGAGGAACGTGTCATTCCGGGGCCCGTCTCAGCGCCGGCGTATATGTGTGAACGTCGCTAAGCGCGATCAACGCCATCTACCGGAACAGATACGGCTATCTGCACTACGTGACTATCTGCATTACGTGAGCCAACGCCGGGGCTATCCGCTGCCCGATAATATTCTGCTTCGCTATAGGAGTCTGGGGGATGGCGGTACAAACTTTGCCCCGGATTCCCCTCCCCCCTTCTCGGTGTAGGAAAGCCCCGTGACGCAGGAAAGTAGCGGTGCTCATTTCTCGTCGCCACAACACCCTCACCGCACAGCCAACCTCCTCCCTTATCACCCCGTCTTCCGTGGTGCTGCTCTATGTGTGTCACGTGGTTGATATCACATGATTACCCGTTTTTTTTTCCAGATTTAGAAACCGTCGCTGACGTGCACTGATGTGCGTTGCGGAATTCGCCAGCAGACCGACACGGTCTTCGGTCCGGCGAGCCACCTATCGGCACGCTGCAAACGAGAACACAATTGGTCCCTCTCCACCAAGCGCTCGCTTCGCGGCGTTCGCTCACCAAAAGTATTCTTGCACCATGGGACGGACGCTGCATAAGACAATATGCAAGCGATACTGAGCGGGGCTCAATACCACTGGTGGGATGAAGCACTCACCGTGTTCGATTATCCAGGTTAGCTATTTGTATCGCTGCTTGTGTGTCAAAAACTCTACGTTTGTGGTATCGTGCTGCAGTGACTGGTGCTGTGTTTTGACTGATGCATTCATTGATTGATTGATATGTCGGGTTGAATGCCCCAAAACCACCATGTGATTGAGAGACGCCGTTGTGGAGGGCTCCGGAAATTTCGACCACCTGGGGTTCTTTAACGTGCACCCGAATCTGAGCACACGGGCCTACAGCATTTTCGCCTGCATCAAAAATGCAGCCGCCGCGGCCGGTATTCGATTCCACGACCTGCGGGTCAGCAGCCGAGTACCTTAAGCACTAGACCACAGCGGCGGGTCTTTCGACCGATGCAAATATTAGGGAGATTTAGAATGCCGTTTGCAAGTGCTGCGGGCGTAGTGGGCGCCATATGAGCTTTAGAATAGCGTTTGCCCTGCTGCACCACAACACACGATCGCACTGACATCGTAGTCTCGAAACCAGTGCTTGCAGGCCACATGCGGGCCGCGATGGTCGCACGCGATTTCGGATTTTCTGCGTGCGGTCGGCGAACGTGAACGCTGGCTCGCGTTACGACGCATGCGCAGTGGCAGCGACCACACCGCAAGGGCTCGCGGTGCGCTATTCCAAAACTCCCTATTGTCTAATGCCATATGTATGTCACCTACTCTTTAT
The DNA here is from genome assembly GCF_043290135.1 of Rhipicephalus microplus. NCBI lineage: Eukaryota > Metazoa > Arthropoda > Arachnida > Ixodida > Ixodidae > Rhipicephalus > Rhipicephalus microplus. The sequence goes on from NC_134700.1 coordinate 218,161,238, forward strand.
CCTCTCTGTTGACGTCAAAACCAACCCCAGGCCTGACACTAACAGTAGTTTTCCAACGGTCTTTAGAGATTGTTAAATGAATCTAAGCCAGTCGACACAACATTATGAAGGAAATACTGGCCCTTAAACACTGGCAAGCTTTCATTTACGTGAAACTTCCGACTGCTATCTGACAAAGTTCGAGACATAAAAATCGACCGTATTGCCTCAAGAACTATCCCTGTTGCCACATCGTGTGGATCAGCTGATACCACGCATAACTTCGACAAGTTGATATCTATTGAGCATGGTTGGGATGATAGTGAAAACAGACTTTGTTGCACACATTTACTACAATATTATTCGAAATTGTACGTTCCAAAACCACGATATGATTAAGAGAGACGCCGTAATGTAGTGCTCTAAATATTTCGACTGTCTGGTGTTCTGTACAGTGCATTAACATCGCAAAGTACACGGCCCATCACTATTTTGCCTCCATGGAACAGAATCAAACCCACGACTTGAATCAGCTGCCAAGCACCCACTGTTCCACCAAGGCGGACTTGAACAAATTTACTTTTCAGAATTTCTGATAACTGTTCAGAAACACAAACTTCGTACTTAGGCCGCGTCCTCGAATTGTGCTCGACGCACTTTGGGATCACGTTGCAGTCATTCAAAATTTACTGAGCCCACTTTCTCAGTCTATACGAAGACGAAAAGTGGTAACCTATCACTGCAAAGCTTTCGTTTTTCCAAAATGAACAGCTCGCGATAACAAATATTTAAAGAAAGCATGTTCCCCGTACGCAAAGGTCCTTCACTTGACACATGTGCAATTACAAAAGAGCTGCTGGAATTTCCGAAATAAAATATACCTCATGAAAGCTTACTGCTGACAGTGTGAATTGACAATTAGGTGTACGTGTACTACGCAGGATCGCATACACTAAGAGCATTAACTGACCGCTTGCATGTATTTCTAATCAATGTTCACCAGTTCAACCCGCTGCGTCACGTAACGCTGCATCGACCAAGCTATACATATCATTTATGAACACACAAAGTCTGATTTTAAAGCACTTTCAACTATGCTCCTATTTAGATAATAAAAACTGTGGCCTTTTAATTACAACCGAACCTTAGCTTTAAAAGAATATTACAAAATCGGAAGTACTAAATTGCATCAACAACAGAAGAAGTGGTGGCGTGCTCGTCGCTGTCAAAACGCACATTTGTAGTTTTTTGTTCGCATCAGCATTCTGCTGAAACTTGTATTGATCTCCCTTACATCACGTACTACAAAGTCACTCTTCGGGTGTGCTGCATAACATAAGACACTTAAGTATAAGTGTGTCGTAGTCGTTTAGCTAAGCCGGTTCATCACAGAAATTTTAGCAGCGCCTTCGTTAATTTCTGGTTCGAAGATAGAACGTTCAGACACTCCAATATTGATTGCTCGGAAAGCAGCTGCATGATCATCGAGGCTTGTTAACTTAGCCGAGAGCTGTTGTCTCTGGGAGGTGTAGTGCGGTAAATCAAACAGGATGTGCGCAATGGCTTCCTCGCTGACGCAGTGATGAAAGGCAGCACTGTTAGCCATACCGATTCAGTTAGCAAAGCTGTTCATGAATGACTCTTCAAGCCGCAGGTGGCACAGGGTTGTCGTTTCAGATAAGGAGAATCCGGAAGGAACATGAAGTAGCGGATCCGAATGGTGAAGGCAAGCATCCAGGAAACTCAGCATACTCCACACTCAAAGCATTATATCCCTGGTTAGCGAGAGCTACTTGGTTGCTGCAGCTGCTTTTAATAGTGAAATAGTTTTTTAATGCTACTTTCGTAAGCCTTTCTTGAAGAATTTTCGTCCTTTTTTTACCGTCGATGCAACGGTGGCTTGGAAGTCACCGAGTAGTTCTCATGCCCTTTCTCTTTAAATTACTAATATGGTTTTTTTATTTTCATGACTGTTTCTTGTTGCGCACCACGACGTAAAGCTTGCGATGGACTCTCCAGGGCTGGCTTTGAATCTGTAAGTATGCCCCATTAATGTGGTGACTCTAGTGCAATACTTCGAAGCGCACTGCTGAGTACCCCAAGCTCCCCAGCAGTAGACGTTGTCCAACAAGGCATCATGAAATTGTAGGTTCCAGCTTTTTCTTGACAAATTACAGCTCTTGAAGATCCTGTAACAGTTGTCGGCCCATCCGTTCAAAGATTAACGTGGTCTCTGTATTCCTTATGGAGCATCAGAAGAGACAGCTGCTTTAAAGCTGAAGAAGCTCTGCGTTCTTAGGAAATTCCTGGCACTGTTAAACAAAGTTTAGGCTCAACCAGGCTCCAAGGAGGTGTCAAGATTCCTCAAGGACGTGAGTAGGCTGTCGGACGTCCTCCTCGGTGAGCTGAAATCCTCTTTCAAAGGGAGGCACCGGGTTAGTCTTCTGTGAGTAAGGCGAGGTGGCATATATATTCCACACAGGAATCCTACATTCTGGGAAATATTAAACGTAACCTTAAGGACGCTCCAACATCAATCAACTCATTTTCGTACCTAATATTCGTTCGCCCTCAACTTGTATTTGCGTCATAACTTTGATCACTTCACCAGGCCTACCTAATAAACGTCCTTGAAAATGTTCGAAACCTTACCACGTGCTTCATTGCTAAAACGTACTGTGGACATTCGAGCGTATAGCCCTCACAATAAATATTCGCTATCATTGCCTTGCTTAGATGCCCACAGACATATCGCTTTGATCAGCTTATTTCATGAAATAGCATCTGATAAACATGAAATCACCCTCCCTCCTTCTCAATGGAAACGAACGCCTCACCATTTACACAATAATCGTTCTTTGAAAACCATTTTCGGTCGCACTACCGCATTGAACTAGTCTTCATAGTGAGTATCACTTTAAATAATGAATGGTGTTCTCATTATTGTTAGCATTGAATATTATACTGTGACGTCACGAAGTAACCAATTTTGCATTCCTAGTGACTTGAACCTTCCACTAGGCCATATAGAAGCTCTTCGCTAGCAATTGCAAAAGTTGATAATGTTAAATGATCTAGCCCTACAAATGAGTTTCCCTGCATTCTATTTATTAGTTCTGTATCATGGTTGCTCTTGTTAGCAATGTAACTTTATGGTTTTGTTCACCGTAAGATATGTAACAGTGATTAATGCTTCCCCATTACGTGACTTTATACGCTGTATAATCCCTCTTGGTGACAGAAACCCAAGAAGCAGCTATGTTTACCGCTTCTTTTATAATCACTCAGCTATAAGCCACTCACGTGAATTAGCAGAAAAGGTTTATGATGAGTTTTAATGGGTCAAAATAACAGCCAAAAACGACAGGAAGAATAAGATGGAAGTTTGCAATGAAAAAAAAAATCCGTAAACAGGGGTTGTGCGCTCGAACCGATGTTTTGACCAGTTGTCTTGTTCAGGCCTGACAAGTGCACGTGCCAAAACGTAGGCTGGAGCACACAACGACAATTCGCAGGTTTTTTCATAGAAATGTTATCTGGTTGTTGACTCGGTTTGTGTCGTTTTCCTGCTAAAAATTTCTCCCAATATTTTGCCAGTACACTTTCTTGTCGCTATCTGATTTTCTATGGTTAGTTTTATTAAACAACTTCTGTGCTGTTCTACTTCTAAATACAAGTGCACCCTGAAGTGCGGAAGATACATTTTCAAAAGATACAGTGCTCATTGAGTAAAAGAAAAAGTATCGCTGTTTGCACGCATGTCCTTCGTGCATGAATAATGGGAAATCAAAACGGCTTCCTCGTTTCATTTCAAGAGCCTGGCCGCCTCGAGGGGCTGTCTACTCGACTGTAGTCTAGGCTGTCAATGACATCGATCGCGTGCCGGAAGAAAGATGGAACTCGTCGACGTCGCGGTCACAAAAGTCGATATCATGCGCGTCTTCTTTCCGTCTCCACTTCGTGAAGATGGCGGGATGGTGAAGCGCGATAAACACTAAACGAAAGTTTTACACTCTGCCTTCTGCATTCGCCCAAAACACCTAGAAAACGAAAGCCTTCTTTATTTATTTAGACTTCCTTTTCTTTCCAGCCGCAGGTACTAATTGCATAATTTGGTGATTCGCGTCGTGATGACGTCATCAATGGCTTCATGCGGCTCTTTGATACACTGACAGACTCGCATTCATTTATGAAAGCAGGGATCGCCAACCGGTGGACCTCGGGCCATGTGTGGCACGCGGGGCCTTTTTATGCGGCCCCGGGCGTGATATTAGGCCCCTCCTGATTCCTTTGTTACCTCGCATCTATAGAGTCCAGCATGGCAGTTTTCACATAGAATGGTGTTATCGCAAGCAGCTTGTTTGTAAACTGCAGCCTTGTGACCTACGTGCGAAAAATATGGAGATTACTTTCACTCTAGTTTTGTACGTTATTGTCAATTCGCCAAATTTTTTTACCTTTACAACAGAAGCACCTCCCTCACTTCCACCCTTTCCCGCTCCACTTGCGACTTGTCATCGGGGCCCTGCTGTGCCGTCTTCGTGCAAAGTTAGCCCTCCGCCTCAAATGACTGTCATCCCCTGCATTGGATAACAGCGTGACTTTTGACCTTAATAGCTTTTTTTGTTTTGTTATTCACGTGAATGGCGCAGGTTAAGGACAGACAACCAGTCTGATACCCTACAAATGGGAACGGCGTGAGACAGATAGGTAAAGGAAGCAGTGGAAGGAACGAGAAAAAAAATAGCTCATATATAACAGCGCACACACCAACACGCAGTCGGTCACAGTTCATCACTATAGCGTGGTACGCGTCACCACTGTCACGGGTGCTTGTCCAAATTAAATTTTTTTCCAAAAACCTCAGTTCGTTGGTCGCATTCACCTGCGATGTCCTTTCCTGACGGCATGCAAGAAGAGTTTCGACAGACATTCGTCTTTTGTCACAGTGCGCTAAAACGGACGCCATGCAGTGACTGTCTCGGACCATTATATATCGGGCAGTCACAAATGACGTGGTGTAGCGTCTCCTCGCAACAACAGGTATCGCTTAGGGCATGGTACGCCATTATATTGCATAAGGAATCCAATTTCGTAAATGCCACACATAATCATAATCGATAAAGCAACGAGGCCTCCCTTCGGCTTAGTCCAGTTGGCAAAGACAGAGGCTTCAAGAACCACATATGTCATTAATATGATATTGTTCAATGTCTCGTTTCGCAGAAATTCTGGTGTCGATTTTGGCATCGTTGGCTGTGAGCAAAAAATAATCACCTTGTTGGTGACCGAGAAATCGAAAACTACGCAAATACAAATATCGAAATCTCCGGGCCCGCGCCTGGATCGAACCCTGAGCGTTTGAAGGGCAAGCAGGTGTCCTACCCCACAGCCACCCATCTGCTTGTAAATACAATGAAAACAACTTCATCCCTTTGGAAATGATGTGTTTTACAAACACACTTGTTCTGTATACACACCTGAAATTGCAACATGTTAATATTGAGTAGTATTGACGCGTGCGCTGCCATCGGTCGTCAGAACACGTGATTATCAAAGCGAATTTGTGGTTTAAAGCCAGCCACTAATTACAAAAGGCACACTTGTTACCGTACGTGCACAGAAATGCGGGTTTCTAAAACACGCCTTCGAAAGTCACATGCGTATTTGTATGCACTGTTTTTCAATAATTCATGCTTTCTCAATCATGAGGCTATTTGTTATCAACCGTTTCTCATCTGCGATCTAATATTTTATTCAATTAACTTCTCATTTTGCGTTACCACATTTCATTGTTGCCTATATACGAACGAATGATTATTGTTGTGGCATGTAGCAACCTAACTGATTCGATGCTAGACACCTGGGTGAAGTATCATTCCCGACTTTGAGAAATGAAAATGTTGTGAGGGAGCACGATGCGATAGGACGAACGAAGCTCGAGTATACTAATTGAGGCACGTACACACGAAGTTTCCCTTGCACTCATTTTTTTTATAACGAGAGACCCTAATTTCTATATTATTCGCTATGCCCGGTTTAGAGCTCGCTTCAGGCAGTGTCTCACTTGTACATTATCTCTTGTCTGAACAGCACAGTGTTTTGTAAGCCCCACGTGCGCGCACTATATGCAGACCATGAACCAGGATCTCATTTGGATTAGTGTTGTATATTAACGCTGTTATTCGCGGGCTCCTATGCCGGTATTGACATACGGAATAGAGTACTTATTTTTTTTCATTTATCTCTTGCATGAATAAATGCATATCGAAATAGCAGACGCGTGCATTTGTGCTTACAAACATGCTGAAGTAGCTCAGTGCAGTCATGAATATTTTCAGTGAAATGATAACGCCACAGTGGCAAGTGCTTCTCAGAGCCTTCTATTTGCGGGTGCAGAACGCGAATGTGCGGGTACAAATTGATGACGTTTGGAGAGATGTGCTACCGCATTTGCCTCAGCTACCGAAGCCTGTAGACTCGTGGCCCCATGAATCCAGACTGACATGAGTGTATATACAAACACGATTCTACGGTGGGGGTTTCTATACTATGGTTTTTATACTATGGTTTTCAGACTAGGGTTTTTATACTATGGACACGTACGCTGTATACAGATGCGTACTGTGTTTGAGGAATACTTATTTCAGTGTTCCTTTCCTGTGTAGAATAAGTTCTGTACATACGCACATCCATACAAGCTAGCTCGTATATGTGAACGAAAAAAAAATGCAGAAGGTTTCCTCAAACGATTTCACAAGGATGTTGATGACTAAATTATTGTAAATGTATGCAGAACACTACGCTGTAAGTAGGCGCGCGAAAGTTTATATTTTTACAAGAGATATGAGCAAATATTGAACGTAGTAAATATTTTTAGAGGGACGAAGGTCATTGAAGAAGATGAATGTATATCAACACCCCCCTGTTTAGAGCAGGAAAACATTAGTGCATGTGATGACATTATGAAAAAAAAAGGTGCATGTGTTTGTTAATGCTATTTCTGCTGAAGTGGAAGCAAATGACCGAGAGTTGGGTACCTAAGTGTCCCCCCCCCTCTTCTTTTCTCTTATGCAGTAGTACTATGTAAAGTGATAAGACTGATGGTACGAACGTTTTTCTTGCCGAAAAACTCTAAGCGAGAGTTGTCAGCCTATACTATTCTTGTAGGAAACAATATATTGGTGCGTTTTTCTGACCTTTATTCAGCAATATGACTACGGGATACTTTCGATGACTGCCGAAATTTCTTCATGATCTGGTTTTAGACGTAAAATAAATAGTTTTGAAAAGAAAATAGCTTGGTGCGATTAAACTTCCGAAGCACCAATACCTCACTACGAGCTAACAAACCAATATTTACACATTCCTTTCTTAAATTAAGATTACGGCTAATTAAGAATTAATAAATTGTACATGGTAATTTTTCAAACTCAAGTCAGCTTCAAAGTGTTACTTCCAAAATATGTCTTAGTAAATGCAAAGGCGTTCAAGTCACTCTTGATAACCAGTGGAAGAAATGGCATTTTGTTACCAAAGTAACTGGAACAACAAGCATTTCAGTCGTATGTTTATTATCCGCGACGCAATGGAGGGGCAAGGTCTCTCTGTTCCGACGTCAGAGTGGCCCGCTGTGCGCTAAAAGCACGCACCGAAGGACCATAACAAAGTTATTCATCCATCCACCTACAGCATGCTACTTCATTTGAAATCGCATGCTGAAAGCTCACCTTATACCTTGAAAGCTCACCTTATACGATTCGTTTATATGAATGTATGCCGTATAAGTTAATGAACACGTTATTTAGGAAATACGAGTAATTAGAGGCTAATTTCAGTATTGTACGCAATTTCGTTGTACTTGACTGCTTGACAGACAGACAGACAGACAGACAGACAGACAGACAGACAGACAGACAGACAGACAGACAGACAGACAGACAGGCAGGCAGGCAGGCAGGCAGGCAGGCAGGCAGGCAGGCAGGCAGGCAGACAGGCAGACAGGCAGACAGGCAGACAGGCAGGCAGGCAGACAGGCAGACAGGCAGACAGGCAGACAGGCAGACAGGCAGATAGATAGATAGATAGATAGATAGATAGATAGATAGATAGATAGATAGATAGATAGATAGATAGATAGATAGATAGATAGATAGATAGATAGATAGATAGATAGATAGATAGATAGATAGATAGATAGATAGATAGATAGATAGATAGATAGATAGATAGATAGATAGATAGATAGATAGATAGATAGATAGATAGATAGATAGATAGATAGATAGATAGATAGATAGATAGATAGATAATGTGCGAATGCCCCGCGCCCATTTTCGTGCATGACTGCCCAAACCACGAAGCCTTTGCGTCCAGCACATGCGCAAGACTGCGTGAAGATGACAAAAACGACTGCTGAAACGCACACACCGTTTTCACGAGCAACGGCTCACGCGATATGAAAGAAAAAAAAAGACGGGCAAGGTACACACAATATGTTTTGTGAGAGAGCGTGAAAGAAAGGGCGAGGCGTGCGAAATATCAACACAGGAGAAATGAAAACGAAAGGATAGAAAGACTTCTGTCTGCAGAATGCGTGGAAACGGAAGTGAAAAGCAGTGTTTGTCTATCTTTATTTGTTTGTTGGGGTGACCGTATTGCGGCGAATAACGGACAACCATCTCGATCGGCAAAGAACGGCCGGTCCTGTAAGACAAACAAACGTTCCGGTTCGGCTCAATACCTGGCGCATCGTGCCCGCCGCCCAGCTGCACGAACCCGATAGACCTCTCGGATGGAGGCAAAGAAGGGTCGAAGATTTCGTTTTTTTGTGTTGTTGCTGTCGGGTGCGAAGGTGCTGTCTTTCTTTTTCTATTTTCGCTGTGGTGTCACGAAAAGAAGAGACAGAAAGAGGACTGCATTGCACTAGGCTTTCGCTTGGCGCAAGACGAGTATGAGCTAGGCCATTCTACCAGAGATACGTGCATGCGTCCAGTTCTGAGAGGCGGTTAGGAAGAATACCACCCCGTAGAAAGACGTTCCGACCGCTACCGCTTTTTCATTTATTCGTTTTTAAAGCAATTTTTTTCTTTCCTCTCACCCCGTTTCTTCTGAGAGCGTCTCTGGTAACCCTGGTTTCTCGTCGGGTGAAGATTGCGGCGCGCACGAAAACGCTGACAGAAAGCGTGGGTACGTGGTTCATGCCTTCAAGCAGGTTCAAGGTTGTCTACGAATGACAACCACACACACACACACAAAAAACAGGTACGTTATACACGCGTGTCGTACATATACCTATAGCTTCGGCTTTCCCGAGGTCCAATAACGCTGATCGTGAACCACAATACATGCTTCAATGGTCTTTGGGCAGCTTCACGTATCTCATATGTGTGCCTCACATTTCCAGGAGACTTAGGATTGGTATTTTGTTAAGGTAATTCTTTTACCAGCGGTGTTATGTCGCAGTGGAAGAGGTGCGGAGACACGTGGCCTGGAGCAACAGATTACAATGGCGTGGTGGAAAAAACTTTTGGATCGCTTAAGCTTCCTCCTTAGTTCTTACGGGTCCGAATTCTGTTTAGTTTAGGCGACCGGTATTCGCAACTTGAGATGCGAATGGTTACTGTTGATAAAGAAATTAAAAGAAGATTCTGGAGTATACTTGTAAAGAAGGCATATTTGTGGCCAAACTGATTAGCTAATAAAGATGTGTTTATTATAATATTAATTAATTATTTGATACCTTGAACATTTATTTCGAACGTGTTAAAAGTACATAGTAGCCATTTTTCAAAATTCAGTACACATAATTAAAATAAACGTCTTAGCTCAGCAATTGTTTTATATCTTCTTCCCCTGCACGTGGCCTCTTTTTTTTTAGCCTAGCCTTCTGATGGCATAAGTCGAGCAGTTGATAACTATATCTCGTGGAAGAGCATTCTTTATATTTACTACATTGTGGTTGCCAATAGACATACAAATTGATTGATTGATATGTGGGGTTTAACGTGCCAAAACCACTATATGATTATGAGAGACGCCGTAGTGGAGGGCTCCGGAAATTTAGACCACCTGGGGTTCTAGACATACAAATTGAATATAGAAATTGGGATCACTAATCTTTAAACGATTAAGTGCAGAATGCGATATCTTTATTGACCGCATACGGATCACAACGCATATCATCTCCTGAAACATATGCGCTATAAACCCGAGTCATCGATGACCAAGCGGGTGGTGGCTGGCAACATGGAATCAACCCTGACACTGATGCCTGAATTCAATTCGTGCTCGCAACGAAAACTTTTATTTTCTGAATATAACGTGATTTTTTGTCTCATGGACGTCGACCCAGACGCCAACGCCGCATTTTCTGCGGCAGGGGCTTTTTTTTTGCTATCTCGTTAATAGAATAAAGTAAAGCAGCAATAGCATTTTAGAAACAATATTACTGAACACCAACCGCGCAATTATTGTCCAGAGCAAACATTTCATTGTTGAAGGTGATGTATTATTATATATTTAGCAACGCCATTTCACCTCAATGCTTTTACATCCTGACCAGACAATACTTTCTCTGATTCTCAATTTCAAAACAGAAAAATTTGATCGCATCGCAGATAAAGCCAATTCGCTGAGCTTTAGCTTCTCCACCACGACTGTAGACATGGGACGTTATAGCATATTCTTTGTGCGTTGATGGCGTTGATCCACCGTTGATCCAATGAAGGTGTTGATCCACCTAGAAACACCTGATCAAACACAAAAAAAAACCAAAAAAGACTGGTGCTCGACATCTGCTTCGCATAAAATGGTTTCACATAATGCGTGGGATCGGCTGTTTTTGTTTATTCTTTTTGTTAGTGATTCCGTATGTAGAACGATGTACCGCTAACATTCTGCTCTGGTTTGCTTTAGCTTTAAAGCTTCAGTTTACTAGCCTTCACTAAAAAGCGATCGCCTTGAATGCGTGCGATGGGAGCGGAAGCAAAATGGCAGTTTGCTGTATACTCTCCATGTATATCGAGCGGTTCCGCCGACTGCCCCTTCTTCCAGAGCAAGTTTTCACTTTATGAAACAATATTATCGGGGTGTTCGCCACTAATAAAAAAAGGGTGTTCTCATACCTTTCTTCTGGCACTAAACAAGTTTTTTTCAATAATCGTATAACTGTATACACGAACTCAGAGGATATATGTGCTGCGTCGTTCTAAAGCTTAAAGCGATCAAATGCAATTTTGTTTTGGTCTTCCGACAAAATATCCCGCGGAACAGAATCGGCTCAATGAAGCATCGCTTTGTAGGGCGAATGAGGTTTTCTCGAGTCATTTCTCTCTGACATTTTGCAAAGAGGCGTGCAGCAAAGCGATAACAATAGCCCTTCTGAAGTGGCCGAAATATACCAATAGAAAGTGATTTGTTTCAAGAAGGCAACGTCACTTCACTATAGCATGACGTTGTTCTAGCCATGTTTTCGTAATCAGTCATCGCATGCCCACAGTGAGAGGTTGACGTAATTGCAAGGCTTGACGAAATCAGCTACCTCGTTGAAAGCATCAGTTGTAGTTCCCACAATACTGCATGCATTTATCGATGTGTACAGAAAAGAGCTTGATGGCCAGCAGTTAGATTTCTTCCTGAAACTGTTTCTCGGAAAACAATATCGTCATTTTCGGAATCCCACCAAACGACATTTCATGGAGGCGGCTTTGCGTTCAAGAGATTGCGGTGGAGATGAAATAGTGAGACGAATCCACCAAATATTGAGGTAAAAAAAAGAAAAAAAAACGGTAAGAGCCAGTGGTGCAATGGTGTTTGCCTCTTTTCTTTAGGCGTCATAAACAGATTGCAAGGGCCTACTTACGAAGCAGCATTTTTGATAAGCAATACAAAAACGAAAAGATGCGACCGATTTTCTTTTTTTTTTCAACAACAAAGCTAGTGGGACACGATTGTCCGCTCAGAAAAATCATCCCTACGAAGAGATCGCATTTCTTTGGAGTTTAGGCGTTGAGTGTGATGCAGTTCATGTGATTTTGTGCTTAAGCGCTTACACCACCTGCTTCAACCTATAGTTGTTATTCTAATTATTCTTGATCTTATTAGTACTTTTTAGCCCCGCCGCGGTGGTCTAGTGGCTAAGGTACTCGGCTGCTGACCCGCAGGTCGCGGGATCGAGTCTTGGCTGTGGCGGCTGCATTTCCGATGGCGGCGGAAATGTTGTAGGCCCGTGTGCTCAGATTTGAGTGCACGTTAAAGAACCCCAGGGGGTCGAAATTTCCGGAGCCCTCCACTACGGCGTCTCTCATAAGCATATGGTGGTTTTGAAATGTTAAACCCCACATATTAATCAATTATTAGTACTTTTTATTGCAATTTAGAGCTGTTTGAGGAACTATAATGAATTTTATTTTTTAAATTTATTATATTCATCCGCAATTATCATCCATGCATTGTAGGAATTTAGCAGATGATTAGATTTTTTTTACTTCAGTGGCCCGCTACATGCTAGTTAACGCCTTGTCATGCAAGGTGCTTTTAGATGTTTAGTAAGAAGAGCTCTCTAAGGTTTAAACCTACGAAAGACTTAAAGAAGGGACAAAGTTGTTTGTACCAAAACTCAAACAAGAAGTTTAATTGAAGAGTAAAATGACGAAAATCCCCCATAAAACGAAACAACTAATAAACAGTTAACTGGACACGGCGAAATCCATCTATCAACACTCAACAAAGAAGTTCAAAGTGTTCAATTGAATCTAACGTCCGAATTGGGCTGAGCGGTGGAGTAGGGCAAGATATCTGTTCGGTCTCACCCACACGCTGAATTCCGGCGACGATGAGCAAACCGGAACGCGGTGATTCCGGCTTCAGGACGCGGGCAGGACGGGGATGAAGGAACGCTGGCTGCTGACGACACGTCGAGAAACCAGACCGGAACGTGGTGGCTCTGGCTTTAGTTGTGTGGAACCGTCGATGACGAGATAACGCAGGCTGGTGGCGACGCGTCAGGGAACCAGGGTCAACCTGGCCAAGCAGCTGGGCGCACAGTTCGGGCCCGTAGCCCGACGGCTGTTGCTCGCCTGTTGCAACCAAAGTCCGCAAGCCCTGGGTAGAAGTTCAGGACCAGATGGCCACGGTCCTTTCGAGCGGGAACACGACGGCAGGAGGCCCCGGCCGGTTGAAGTCCTGCAGGCTCGGGTCCGACGCCCGATGGCCCATCTTCAGCGCCCGGTCCGGTGACGACCTTCCGCTTGCCCCGTCTTCTTCGAACTCTCCTTGATCTGCTCTGCTCAGGCTTCTGCTTCCGCTCTGGCCAACTTGTCTCGTCCCGATTTGAGATTCTGCACTTTTGTTGTACCCAGCCATTGGGCCTTGAAATCTCCGTGGTCTGCGATCATTGGTTACCTTATCTTTTATTTTGTTAACGCGGTGCCACGCGTCCCCGTGCATGCGACGTCTTCACTTCCGTCGTCATCGTCGTTGTCTACGCACCACCGCGCGTGCACTCTGTTCTCTTCTGTTTTTGTGACACGCACTTTCCGAAGGCGCGCACTTTGAAAGCGCACTCCACTCATCACATAGGTCCCCCTTTAAATCAAGTTTTTTTTTTCCGAGGAAAAAAACTGCCGTTGAGTGCCCGTTTCGCACTACACCACAATTTACCCACATATATGTCCTCCACACAGTTCACTGCATTGTCCAAAGGTCCACAATCACTCTCCTCAAAATACGCAAGAAGTGAGAAAAAGTATGGACACATCTATCGGATCGGGAAAATCCCCAAATTAGCCTGTTTTGTACACCACCTTTTTTATATATAACCTATCTCAAAAACTATACATCATGTTAAGTTACATTGCATGTAACTTCTTCAACTATTTATAAGCAACACCTTTCCGTGGTCCGCAATCAAGATCCAAAAGAAACCACCGGGAAATCAAACTTGACGCTTAAAATATAGCGTCTCAAACAAGACATTTAACGGCTCTAACCATTTCGCAAGAGTAAGGAATCGGACGCCTGTGGAAGAATTCTCGACTGTAAGCTCGTCTGAACCTAAATCTGTGTATCACCAGGCGCCCAACGTCTAAATCACAAGCATACACGCTGGAATGTCTATATGCCAGTCGGAGGCGTTGCCTCCAGGCGCACCAGTACAACCACGCCTGAATGACTTCATCCTTTCCAGGAACGCCCAGCTTGAGCTCGTAAGCCGCTAATCGTTCAGACATCTTAACAGCAGCGACCTCTTCAACCGAAAATGCCAGAGAGCACCAGTCGGCGTTCTCCCTCGTACAATGGCCTGCTGGACCATTACTGCCTTCTGGTTCACTTTTCATCACTTCAGCTTTTTGTCTTACTTGTTCATCAAAACTTTCAACCCTTCTGCCTGAGTCATCGTGACTACCCTCGTTGTCACATATAGCTGACCTATATTGCAACTCTGCTCTCTGTTCTTCAACAAGTGCTTTTGCATTTTGCTCCAATATTCTCATAGAAGCATCATCTACAATTTCCCGAGAACCCAAGCCATCTCTCTGTATGGGCAAGTTATAATCACGGTGAAAAATCATGTACGTAGCGTCTGTTGCTATCTCCAGTGGACCAAAACAATAGGAAGCAGCTACATCAGAGCTTTCATCATGGCATTCGCCGGAATTACCTATAGGAGACCTTTTACTGCTCCTTCAACGGAGCTATTCACAGGCAATCCTACGTCTGCATAAAGTGCGCTTGACCTCTCACACGCCTCGACGGACATAAATAAAGTTTTTCAATGCCATAACGTACCCCACCATTAGACCAACAATTCTCTCTCTTACATATTACACGGGAAGTGGGATTATCTTCGCTCGATGTTTACCAGAATGTAATTATGCGGCATTTTTTTTCAATTTCAAGTTGCTAATTTTATATAAGCCAAATATTTTCTATTTCATAGTTCGCTTCTCGAGATTTTACAGTTAGCATCTGTGTTTGTGCTCGGTATGTCAATACAATAACAAAAATGCAATGATCTGGCACATTTCAGTGATAACAATTAACTATCAATCACTTGTTAGGATATAATTGGGAATTACGGAAAGACATTTTGTCTTGTAATAAAGCTAGCTGCGTTAAAAGAGAACATGCTTAGGTCCGACAGATCCCTGGTATTAGTAAAATCTTTCTTGCTCCGGATATGTTTAGGCTTGCCCCAAAGTGCGTCAACAGCGGCAACTATCGCCATCACAAGGGACAACCTCATCAAGACCCACATTAATGTGGAAATGCTGAGGACACATATACGACACCTTGCTCGAACCCCTCGACATCACCTAGCCTCTCTACCAGTGGTCCGACCATGCACATCTTACTGCAAAACAGTGACCGCACATGGTGAGTCGATCCCAACTTCGTTCACTCCTGCCGCTAGACCTTTGACTCCGCCATGGTGCCTCGCTCAACCAATGATTAATATTAACATACCTGGCGTCGAAAAAAAGATCAATTTGTCGTCACCGGCTCTTAAACAGCTCACACTACTTCACTTGTATGAGAAATATCAAGACTCCACACATATCTACACTGACGGATCGGTTCAGCCGGACAGCTCTACAGGAGCAGTAGTGATACCAAGGTTGGCCACCACAATTAAATTCAAGACATCTCACGCAACAACATCAACGGCAGCAGAATTGACAGCACTTCGTGCCACGTTGCGATTTGTAGTTGATCAACCTACACGCAAGTGGACTATTTTCTGCGACTCGAAGGCGGCACTGCAGTCTCTACTATCAGCCTTACGCCGTGGACCACACGAGCAGCTGGTACTAGAGATAGTAGAGGTTATACACCACCTGACTGAGAAAGGGCACCAAATTACATTTCAGTGGTTGCCCAGTCACTGCGGAATCATCGGCAATGAACGGGCCGATGAAGCTGCCCGCTCAGCCCACACAGAAGATCATAAACTGCGACTACCACTTTCTAGGACGGATGCTGCACGAAAGCTCCGCAGACTTGCTCGCCGTCAAACCACATCGCAATGGAATCAGCCGCACTTCAAGCATGCCCGACTGTACTCGCTTGACCCTACGCTAAGTCTTCAAGTCCCGTCGAGGCTTCGCCGAGCAGACCAGAGCCTGTTATGTAGGCTGTGGTTGGGCGTTGCATTTACCAACGCCCACGCTTTCCGCATTGGGATGGCCGACACCGCAGCCTGTGGCCACTGTGGCAAGGAGGAAACCATTCAACATGTTCTTTGTGAGTGCCTAGCGTATAGTAGGCGGCAACTATGCCTTCGCAGGGAACTCAACAAATTAGATGATCAGCCTCTGTCGGAGCAGGAAATTCTGCAGTATCGTCAGGATGCGACTTCACAGAAGAGGGCCCTGAAAGCGCTGCTGCACTTTTTGCGAGTGACCGGCCTTGCTGAACGGTTGTAGCTGGGACGCCCTTCCTGTGTGTGTTTTCGTTTTTTTTTATGAGTGCGCGTGCGTTTTTCTTTTCCTCTATCTAACCCCTCTTTCTTGCCCCTACTTCCCCACCCCCGGCGCTGGTTAGCAAACCAGATGCCAATATCTGGTTAACCTCCCGGCCGTTACTTTCTCACTCTCTCTCTCTCTCTCTATTTTCTTGCTTTATACTACAAATAAATTTATTTCATCATTAATTAAACGAATATATTGTGAATATGCCTTTTCTCAAGAAATGATTCCTGCGCAGATGTATTCACCTTCACTGACCACATGCAGCGTTAGTATAGGGCATGAGCCTGTGACACGCCCGCTTGTCTCATTTTATCTTTACGTTAAATGGTATGAGAAAATGAAGTCTCAGAAGGCCACATAACTTGCCTTACTCATATGTAGCTATGTATATGAGCATACGTTTCCCTTCACTTTAGCTTAATAATACCTGATAACGCAAGAGTGGCATTATGTGTCAGGTGTACCTACAGTTAGGCGTCTGGCAGACAAGACATGGAAAAAAGCGACCTCGTAGTGTTTTAAAAAACATGCTGCGTAGAGCTACGTGTTTAGTCTGGTTCATATATCATGTCATACGGCTAAGTACACACTGTCTTTACTATTTTGACATGATGTAATAAAGTGAGTAAAGCATAGCATTTCCTTGAGAACCAAGGGTATTTTATTTTTACCACTTCTATCTATCTATCTATCTATCTATCTATTTATCTATCTATCTATCTATTTATCTGTCTGTCTGTCTGTCTGTCTGTCTGTCTGTCTGTCTGTCTGTCTGTCTGTCTGTCTGTCTGTCTGTCTGTCTGTCTGTCTGTCTGTCTGTCTGTCTGTCTGTCTGTCATGACATGGCCGAAGAGGACGCGAGGGCGAAGCTGGTTCACAAGTCATGAGACGAATAACGTGAGTTGACTGCCGCGTACATCGCAAAACCTTCCGTACCGTAGCGTCAGACCCGTAACCACATGCTGTAGGTAAGCGGGAAGGCGCCACAGGGGATTCACGAATGCATTTGTGTATCTCAACGTGATAGCAATGGCGAACCCGCGTAGCACCTACTTCTGTGCCTGTGTCGTTGTCCATATGCGAAAAATCTTGGTAAGATTGAATAATTAAATTCACGGCTCCAGCCAGAATTGGACCTAGGCGCTCTGTATAGTGTTTAAATATTCTATCTCAAAGCTCCACCAGTGCATAAATTGCTTTGCAGGAAGATCTGATAGAAGTGTGATGTCAGGGCATCGCCAAGTGCTGGCTATCCGCCTTTATGCGAAATGTGATCCGCATTATAACTCTGTGGATCAGCGAGATATGTTCAAGCGTTGCTCGAATACATCAAAAGTCGCTGCTTAATATAACGACGGTCACGCATCCCAACGTGCACTTCGTTGCGAAGAAAGTATAACATCTGTGTTGTAACGTGAGCTGCGGTGGGCCATCACCTACGTCACTGTGCTCGACGTAGCTGCTGGGTATGATATATGCACACGACTACGCTGTACGCAACTACGTCAATTCACATCATTACGTTGGGCATAAAACAATGATAATGATAATGATAATAATATTAATGAAAATATTCCGGGATTTTACGTTCCAGAACCACGATAAGATTGTGAGGCACGCTTTAGGCGAGGGTTCAGAAAATTTATACCATCCAGTGCTTTTTAACGGACACGTTAAATCGCCACATTTATACACAGTTATATAAGCTGACAAGCCAGAGTACATGGGCCTCTAGCATTTCGGTGCCATGGATATGCGACAAGTGGCGGGATGTAGCTCCGGCGGCGGGATATAGCTATCAGGAAGAAACTGGCGCGTCTTCGAATTATTGGCAGTACTGCGCATGCTGTTAAATTATTACCGAACAGAGAATGAGGATAATGCCCTCATTGCTCATGCTCGCAGATTTATTGAATAAGCTGCAACATTGAGCCACCACAGTCGGCGAGCGGTGTACACTCCCGCTTCACCGACTTTCGTGCAGCTTTGTTTCAAAGAAAGCACCCGGCAGTTGTAAATCACCTTTCATGTTCTTTATCGGTACGAAAGCAATAGCGTGTCGGGATCACATGCGTGGGCTGCTGCCGCAATGTATATTTCGACTTTTCAGACACTTCAATGACAGGAACGTGGTCAGCTTGAAAATTTCATTAGACGAAACACGTTGTTTTTGCTTGTTCATCCAGAGCTATAGGAACATTAAAGAAACAAAATGACTTGTTTTCGATGGACGAGGTTCCTTCGGTAAGAAAACTTGGTTGCGATATGTTTCACCATCATAATTTTTTTATTATTAGTGAAGAAAATCAACGTTCAACTTGCATTCTTAAATTTTACTCCGAAATATCCACACATGACGTCAAAAATTCTAAAAGGTATTTTTTCATGTTTGTTCGACAGTGGCTCGATGAAATCTCCTGAAACTTCGTGTGCTTTGTCTACAATACCCGTAGATGACAATGTATTTTATTTTTTATAATTAGAAGCTACGTAGGACCCACTAGACGCTTTTAAAATTTATGAAGCCATAGTGTAAAGTACAGAACTCTCAAAGGGGCACCTCCACCCACAGTTTCTTTTCGCGCGTTTTTTTGCTTTCCAAGCGTCGTATCGTGGTCAGAGCGGTGTTTTCGGAATCGCGTAGTGGTAGTTCACTATCACGCGAAACATCATTGTGCTGTGTAATGTCCCTTTATAGAATCATTTCAAGCCGGACAGGAATGCTGTTAGATTATCGTTTCATAACAATTTGGGGGCGCCAAAAGTGTGCTGTTGCATAATGATGAAATTTTATGTATTATATATGTATAATTTTTTTATTGACGCAATGTATCGGGTTGTGAATGTCGCGTTTACTAGCACCGACAAAGTCAGCGCAAGTTACACTTACATACTTGTTTCGACTCTCAGAAAGAAAGGATTTATGAAGTTCCTACTATTGTTAAGGGACCTCCAATAATAATTGAGGTGTTGTGTAAAATCTTTTGCGGACGATGAATCAGCTGCCAAAAGCTATTGATGAACACGCTGATATAGACTTCACAAAGACCCCTACCCGTGTTATCGCTTGCCCATCATCCTAGAACAAGTTTCTGCAGACGTAGCTCATCGTAAAAACAGACAGTAGATGGAGAATTAGCTTTGTGCTATGATGGTTGAATGTAAGAGATTGGGCAAAACTTTGTATCGTCAACATCTTGTAGGCTTAGTCGACCGTTGCGTTGTAGTAGACGAGAAGCATGCGTTTGTTTAGATTTCCGCGGTGCTTTGATGTGTGAAGCGGAGCCTTAGAGGATTTTATCGGTAGTGTGCATATTGCCTTTAAGTCTGCCTCCTGCGTCTTGAACTTCAAGTGCACTTGGAGTTCAAATGCACTTGGTGCACTTGAAATAAGTGCATCAGAGTGCGTTTGCTCCCGTTTAACAAGAAAGACAGCGCCTGCTTGGCGTGTCCTCCTATTTTCCGCCACTGGCAGGGCGTCGCCAATGGCCTTCGAATGGAGGTTGAATTCTCAGGCTGTCTATGTAACATTTTATGCACGGTCATTTTGAAAATATCGCCACGGGGGTGAGCGTATGCATGAAATAAATATATTTACAAAATATACAGGGAGAGTCAGAGCCAGCTGCAGCCAATATGTAGGAACAAACAACAACAACACGAGCGCGATCACATTCACCGTATTCATCGTCTAGCTGATGCTCTCTCGTTGCTGATGTCGTGTAACATATAACCTCCCGCCGCCGGTAGCACCATCTCGGTGCCTATAGGAGAGTAGGATCATATGCGGAGATGTATGGATTCAGACGGGACATTTGGATGACGTCATTGGCGGGTGCAGACGACGACGATGACTGACTGTCCAATGGAGCGATCTGATACGTGACATCAGTAAGCCGTCGTAAAACCTTGTAAGGCCCGAGTAGCGAGATAGGAGCTCCAAAGAGAGGCCAATGGGGTGGCGTAGTGTCCAGAGGAGGACCAATGAACGTGGAAAGTAGGAAACTACTCTGCGATGGCTATCGTAGTGGAGAGCAGCGAGCCGAAAAGACGTTCCCGTGTGGTTTGGCCGGCCACAAGAGCCCGAGCAGTGGCATCGCTGGCGTATACTCTGTAACCGTTTGCGTTGTTGATGGGAGAAGAGTCTCGAAGGGTAACGCTGGGTGGCGGCCGAACAATAAATAGAAGGGGGAGAAAGCAGTGGTGTCGTGGCGTGACGATTCGTAGCGAATGACATATAAGGAAATGTACTCTCCCAATCAAGGTGATCTTTGGAAACGTACAAGGAAAGCATTGTTGTCGAGGTTCGATTTAGGCGCTCGGTAAGACCATTTGTCTGCGGATGGTAGGCCGTATTGAGCTTGTGACGCGCCGAACACAAGCGAACGGTGTCGCTTACGAGTTTTGAAAGAAATGAGTGACCACGATCAATCAGCAGCTGTCTATAGGAGCGCAATGGTGAAAAATAACGTCACGAAGAAAGAAGTCCGCGACGTCAGTGGCACAGCTTGTCGGTAGCACTCGTGTGATAGTGTATCTTGTGGCGTAGTCAGTGGCTACGGCTATCCACTTGTTTCCAATCAGAGAAGTAGGAAATGGTCCAACGAGATCGAGACCGAAGCGGTAGAAGGGGATGGTGGGTAAGTCTTTTGGTTGGAGTGGACCAGCCGGTGGCAAGGTAGAATGTTTGAAACGCTGGCAGGACTGCCGAGCAGCAACGTATCGGTGCCCAGAACGGTAAAGGCCTGGCCAGAAAAATCTACGCCGCACGTGATCGTACGTGCGCGTGACTCCGAGATGTCCACAGGTTGGGGCGTCGTGAAGCTGTTCAAGGACAGCGGAACGGAGTGTCGCAGGAACTACGAGTAGTAGCTCTGGTTCCTCGGCGCTGGTGTTGCGTCGGTATGCTATCGCGTAGAACGAACAAGTGTAGCGACAGGTCCACGTGGGGCAAACGTAGACGGTGCATGATAGACCACAAGTAGACATCGCTGAGCTGTTACTTTCAAGTAGAACAGGATGTTGGCCAACATAAGAGTTTGATCCCAGCGGTAATCCTTACTTGTACGTTCATACAATGGCAACCATTCTTCAATGTCGCCATAATCAGTACGTGCAGAACGTGCCAGGATATTTTAGCTGCGGAAAGACAACATTTGTTGTTGTGGTTACCTCGGCGGCAGGGGATCCTTGGTTTGCCATGGTGAAAAAATCCAAACGTTGGCCACTGCAGAGCTCCATTATATTGGGTTGTACGCAGCACCACCATCAAATGTCACGGGGGTGAGAGTATGAATGGAATGGAATGGAATGGAATGGAAAAACTTTATTTCGGTCCTGCAGGACGCGCTTAGCGCGTAGCGGGCGTCTCCCACGTAGGGACCGACAGGGAGTACCTGGCGGCCGCTTCGTGGGCCTGCTGGACGGCCCATCGCTGGTCGGCGAGAAGTGAGCTCCTGAGGGACCTCTCCCACTTGCTTGAGGTAGAGTCGGGAGGAGTTGTTCTACACTCCCAGAGCATATGTTCGAGTGTCGCTGTGTGTCCACATGATGGGCATGTGTCGCTGGGGTATGCATCGGGATAATAAACGTGAAGCGTGGCAAGGTTTGGGTACGTGTGTGTCTGTAATAGGCGTAGGGTTAATGCCTGCGGTCGATTAAGTTTCGGATGTGGGGGTGGAAAAATGCGGCGTTCCAAGTAAAAGTGCTTTGTAATTTCATTGTACGTAATTGGTGCATCCCGATTGGTATCCAACCCAGCAAGATGAGGTTGCCCTGTGGCAGCGCGGTCGGTAAGTGCGCGCGCTGCATCATGGGCGATCTCGTTGAGGTTGGGTAGGGCACCCGGCACCTGGCCGAGATGGGCGGGGAACCAGATGACAGTGTGGTGCTTCAGGGCACTCGGGTCCGCATTGCGCAGGATACGTAACGCCTGGTCGGAGATGACTCCGCGTTCGAAGGCTTTGATGGCCGGCCTGGAGTCGCTGTAGATGAATTCCCGTTTGCTGTCGAGCATAGCTATAGCTATAGCTACTTGCTCCGCTACTTCGGGGTTTCGGGTGAGGATTGTGGCTGAGGTAAGAGTCTGCTGCGCGGATTCGCCGCGGTCGCGGTATGAATGAAATAAATATATTTACAAAATCTACAGGGAGAGACAGAGGCAGCTTCAGTCAGGATGTAGGAACATCAGCAACAAAAACACGAGCGCGACCGCATTCATCGTATTCATCGTCTACCTGAAGCTCTCTCGTTGCTGATGTCGTGTAACAATATCACGTAATCATCCGTATGTACTTGGTATGGGGCTTTATCTTCAAGGCAATCGCTTCGCTTTGTTATTCGACTTACCGTGTGACTAACACCGCAGGTGTTGTCAACTGTGTGGCTCAGACCGTTCCTTATACAACGTGGAGAACGCTGTAAAAAATATTGTCTTAAGACCCGTCTTACACTGTTTTCTGTGTCCGCCATGACGTTGACCCATGCTTCTAAAGCATAGTCAATGGAAGTGAAAGTAAGCGCGAAGTAGAACGCTGAAAAATACTGCACCCGTGTTTTCAGCGTCATGTTTACCTCTTAAAACAGCTTGTGCAACTATCATGGAACTGAACATCGTTGTTTTTAACTAGTCATGCACATACGTGACAATGCGTAAGCGCAGTGTGATATACCATACGTGACGTCACCGTCAAGGTCCCCTAGTTCTGTGTTCATATGCCATCGCAAGTTGACGGATGTGTTTATAATGTCCCTCTTCTGCATAATGAGACAATCACTTCACGTTTCCTGACTCCCAAGTAAAACTCTGTTGCCATCGCTAGAGATGATGAATTACTCATGCCTCAAAACACTAACCGAAAATCAGCGTTTTCACGTTAGCGACTGACATGTTAAACACTTTATATCCCGCAGCGTCAATATGGGTGATTGCAGGAGTGGTTTATACGAGGTGAGCGGTGACTATATTATGCTATAGTTTTATGACATCACACCGAAAGCAAGCAGCATGTCTCACCTGCTTGTATGCACTACCAGCGTGCGGTACATTCCTGTCCAGCTACCTGGTCTTGTAAAAGTTTTTATGACGTAATCACTGCCTGATATGACGTCACAAAAGTTTGCCTGCCAGGCACATGCCGCCAAGGTAAAGCGTTGTTAACGCTGCGGGCATATGTCTTAATCTTTCCGGATTCATAATAAAAATCAGAAGTGACATAAGCAGTACAGAGACACTAATTCATTTCTGGTTTACTGATGCCTTCTACAACACATCTTAAGGCCCCAGAACAGGTGTTACTTTATGTAGTAATAATAGCTGAGGTTCTACGCTCCGAAACCACACGATATAAGTATGAAGCACGCTCTAACCTAATGAACACAATTTGTCATGAGGCAGAGGATAACGGAAGGGTCATATTGTGGAGTTCCGACTTGAAATGTTTTAGTTATGGCATGAGGCTGAACAAAATAGAGAGGCCGAAAAGTCAAATCCTCACTGCTGCCGATCAGACCGGATATCTTCGATCTAAAGTTTGGTTTTCGAAAAAATAGAGAATATGACACACGCTTCTATTTAAATATCGCAAAAGTAAAGCTATACCTAAGTTTTCTTCTTTAAAGAGATTTCGGCGTTTCGCTGACTGACCATACGTCCAGTTTGGACAGCAGTTCGAACGAGTCTAAGAAAAGCTGTGATTTGTCGACCTCGGTTAATTTAATCCGAAAGCACTGTCTGCATACATGCACTGATGTATGCACTTCCCTTTCTGCGCACAACAAAGTAACAACCACGGCGTAGTACTAAATTACGCCCAGGTTGTATTGCAGTGACACCAATTGCTAGTTAAAGGGATACAAAGCGAGATGTGTGGGGATGAAAGAAAGAAGTAGGGATAATAGCTTCTGTGACCAAAACACAGAGTTCTTTTGCTAGCAACCCCACAGTGCAAGCCTGTCAAAAACGCTTGAAACACGAGAAGAGAACAGGGAGAGACAAAAGAAGCAGAGCACACGTACTGCATGCTTGTTGCTGAACTGTTGAGTTAGATTTCGGAGCTTAAGGAAAGGGAGGAAAAGAGTACGAAATATGTGATAAGCACGCGCGTGGTAGAGACAGGCACCGATAAAACGTGTTCCGAAAGAAAACTACAGAAGAGCAAACAAAAGTACAAAACGGAAGCGATATGCACCAGGACAACAACAGGCACCGGCTCGAGAGTGGATAGAAAGAATCAGAAAAAGACGAACCACTGTTTCTCACAAAACGTGCTGCCATATGAATGCGTGGTTTCTGATAGCCCGAGATACGTCGAAACTGCGACAGCGGTGCCATCTCTATATTTGTCAGTTTTAGTATTGTGTTTTTTTTTCCGTCGCTCTCTTCGACGCTGGAAGGGCGTGAGTGGTTGCCATCTGGCAAAAGTTCTCTTTGTTTGTTTGATCCTTCGCTGAGTGTGTTTTATTGTGGGAATCATCACAATAATAGATCCCTTAGTGCAGTTGCTTTGCGAGTATGTGCGCACCTATCATTGTCCCCGTGACACCTGTTTGAGGCAGTTTCTTTTATGTTTGTGTGTGTGTGTGTGTTTTTACCCAACTAGACTTTAACCCTCTTCATCTGCTGAAAATGTGTGCTTGTTCTGCGACAATGGGTGAAAAAAAAAGAAAACGGTAATTTCTATTTAGCTAGGTCACCTACCTATCATTCTCTCCCTCTTTCTTTCCTTACATATTCTAGCGTTCATACGATGACCTCTAAGATCGTGACACTTTCATCAAATTGGGGGCATGGCAGAAATGCTTTGTTAACTCTTATACAGGGTGTGACCGATATCGTGAGCACGATTTGAAAAAAGTGGAATGGAGTTACGCGAAAAAGACGCAGTATCTATTGTTCCCAGTTTAGTTGAGCAGCCACTACTCATTTTGTCGTTTATTAGAAATAAATATCATTAATGACTATAAGACTAAGTTCAAAATTTTTCATCTAAATAATAAATGACAATAAGGCACTTGTGAGCATGTTGATGTGACATTTGTTTGTGCTGTTTTAAACAACGCACAAATTCAGAGCTCATTTTTTAGTTCCGAGTGAATTCGAAGCGCAAGGACTATCTATTGAGTCTGTAATCTGGAATTTTTATTCTCTACTTATAGTCTTGTCGACTGATCACCTTATGTCGACTTACATTTATACTTACACCAGTTAACGCATATTTTAAAGCAGTAACTTTCATAAACCAGCTCAATATTTGTTGATTAGATACGTGAGTTGCGTTAAAGTGGAGGGCTTCACCTTTTCGTATCGCAAACTCTTTTACGGAAAGTTATTTACAAATTTGGTAAAGCTTGTAATAATTCGCAGAATGCTTGAAACACGCAGCTAGACGATTCAGGTTGCTTTTAGGCTGTCGCTAGGCTTCAGCCGGGTGATGAAAGATTGTTTCTAAGTTACGTCTTGAATGTTGCTATAGGCTTTAGGTTTTTTTATTATTATGGCGCGTTCACACTTGGCCTCGAAGAAAGCGAAAGTGGCAGAACTAACCGTAAATTCACTTGCCTCGTCGCTACTGTCTATGGAACTCCGCACCTCGCCATCAAAACATCTGAAGTCGACAAGCTGAATGTGCTCATCCGCAAAGCTACCAAGCTCGCCATAGGGCTTCTTCCAATGGCGTCGACCACCAGACTCCTAGGAATGGGTATACACCATACCTGGCAAAAGCTGGCAGAAGCCCGACGGACCAGCCAACTCGAGAGACTTAAGCCTACGTCGACGGGCAGATCAGTCCTTGAGCGCTTGGGCTACAGCGCGAGCTACATCTGCAAGGCAGACCGCAAAGAGAAGATGCCGCCGTACATGTGAGAATCATTCAGCATCACCAAAGTACCGCGCAACATGCATCCCGAGTACCATCGGGAAAGACGAATCGCTCGAGTTGACACCATTCGCAGAAGACACCAGCACAATCCAGACGCTCGCTACGTCGACGCGGCAAAATACCCTGGCAAAAATGGCTGCGCTTTAAGTGTGGTCGACGTAGAAGGACAAGAGCTGGCATCCGCCACCCTCCGAGTGCGCAGCTCCGAGTCTGCCGAGGAAGCAGCGATCGCCCTTGCCACTACGACTGGTAAAGACGCGGTTGTAGTTTTCACAGATTCCCAATCCGCTGTGCGCAATTACACGCGAGACTGAATCTCCGCCGAAGCTCTTAAAATTCTGAGAAACAAACGAACTCCGCTTCCTAACGCCTGCGTGGTATGGGTGCCGGAGCACGAGGGGCTCGAGGGAAATGAAGCGGCTCACGCCGTGGCCCGTGGTCACGTCAACCGGGCCTTCCTCAGCGCCTCGCTTGACCTGCGGTTAGCCAGCACTGCAGAGGAAGAGGAGACCGTACCACCAACATACAACGCCATCCTACAACGCTATCGTCTAGCTCGCAGGGTGTACCCGCCACCTCACCCCAAGCTGACTAAAGAAGAGGCCACAGCATTTCGGAGACTTCAAGCTAACACCTACACACACGGCACCCTACTGCATAGAATTTACCCAACTCTATACGCCTACAACTGCCCGATATGCGCCGTGCCAGACACACTGGCCCACCTACTACTGGAGTGCCCGTGGGGCCACGAAGATGCCAATACCAAGTCCGCAACGACTGGACGTATCGACCCCCTAGCCGAGACGTGGGAGGCCAAGATTGCCACACGTGACCTAGACGACCAACGAGGACTTGTCGCCAGGGCCCCGGAGGCGATTGCGACCAGAGGATTCCTGGAATAAGAGACCCTCCCACCTAGGGTGATCCCGAGCTCACAAACTCGGGAACACTGTTTCGCAAAATTTAATGATCATTTCATCATCATCGTCCCTACTCCGGCAGTGCTTAAACACATTGACTCTTCTTTTTCCGGCCTCTGCCAATACTGTGCGGAAGCGGATGACACTTACCACAGGTTATGGCCATGCCAGCTCAATCCTCCTTTACCCCCGAACCTAAATCCAACCAGAGAAGACTGGAAGGTAGCCCTGCTCGGTTGCCACGACCTTCCGGCCCAACAAGCTGTGGTCCAGCGGGCCAGGACAGCGGCCATGACCAATGGAGTACCTGATTAGGAACTCCATCTAGTACTGTATAGGAAAGCTGACACGCTAGAGGCTGGTTTCTTGGGCAACCTCGCTGTTTTTATTAAATGTTTACCACCACCACCGCCACTGCCTCTGCGTTAACTCGTGTCGCTTCTGCTGGCGTATCTCCTAACACAACGGTTGAAAAGGTGCGAGCCCTTTCTTTTCAGTATCTTGCTTGAAGAACTAAAACTTGTTACAAAATTTAGTGCACAGAAAGCACGCACAATTGGTTTAGCTCTTAGTGTACTGACAGAAGTGGTAGTGGGAGCATCCCTCGGGGACAGTACGCGAATATGAACAGTTCCGACGCATTCGGTCGTGGCTTTCCGGCCGCTCTGGCGTTTTACTTATCACTTACCTTCTTAAGTGTGAATGTGGCCTTAGTGAGGCCAGGCTGTCGAAGGGCGATGCTAAGCGAGCTGGTGGAAGATAGGTATGAGTTTAACCACAGAGAGTCATACAGAGTATCGTAGACACTACACGGATGTCCAAACTCCAGAGATGAAAATTCACTCTGAAACTCAGCCTTCGCGCTCCCCATGAATCTATGGGCACGTCGTCGTTCGCGTCGTCTTCTCGACTCTCTCGCCACCACCGTTGCTTTTCCCTTTCCTGATGCTCTCTCACTGATTGTAGGCGCACACGAAGTTGTCCGTAAACATACTTAAGCAGAACCTAAATATGCTGCCATGGTGTTTAAGCTGCGTTGATCACGGCGTTTTAAGAAAGCTTTCCTCAGCGAATGGTTACGTCTATCTAGGAATCTTGATTGCTGTTTTCCGCTTGTGTGTTGCTTTCTTCATTTTCAGCGGAGCAGTGGTGAGTGGCTGATTTGCCCAATTTTTGTGGCTCATGCCAGTTCATCATGATGATGGTTAAACAGCTCAAACAGCGTCCCTGTTAAAAATATCTCGTGCGATTCGTCTGTTTCATCCACATGTCCTTGGAGGATTGCAACCACTGACAACTCGTGCTTGAAGCTATAGAGATCATATTGCAGTAAGGAGCGCACCTATTCTGTGAGATGTCGGTGTTAGCAATGGCACCATAATAAAAAAAAAGCCGATGCGGCGTTAACGGACTCAAGAGATGACTTTATAGTAGGAGGCCGAGAGGCGTGTTGAATCTCGCAAATTCGTTCTCCAGGACCAACGCAGAGTGGTGACGGCTGCCTGCGTCCTAGCCGCCAGGCGCGAGAACTTCTAACCTAGCTCCCTCCTGAAGGTCCCCACACAAGTGGAGCGAGAGGTACGGCACTGTTGGTAAAAAGTGATGATGATCATGAAATATGAAGATTCTGCAATTCGTTCAGACTCAATCAAATTAAAAACTAGTCGTATATCTCAGCTTGAGGGAGCCCGACGAGTAGAAGTATATTTCATGAGTCTGTCTGAGCTGCGCACTTTTTTACGACTTACGTATGCATGAACCTTCCATACGTGTGGGACATTTAGCGCCTGGAAAGCCAAATCAGTCTGTTTCCTGCTTGACTGTTTTTCTCTTTTTCTTCTTCTCACGATATTAAGGTTTACTGTTGTTTTTGCACCATGCCGTTTTGCTAGAATTACAAGTATGCAGTCGCTTAGTTGGAAAGAAAAAAAAAGAGAAAAGACCGGAGCGGCCCAGAAGACGCAGTACCGTCACCGCGAGAACTGGAAGAGCGGCATGTTTAGAAGTAAAGTTTGGGATTGGGCTAGTTGGTAATTCATTATTAAACTTCTCAGCGCAAAAACTTCCAACAACAAATAGAAGAGACGAGGACGAGCGCGGACTTTCAACTATATTTATTACTACTACGACGCATATATATATGTTACAAAAAGACGATAAGATCACTTGCCTAAGCAGAAACAAAAAACAAAAAAAACAAAAAACACTAAAACCAAAAAGTCAAAAGAGACTGCAAGAAACCACGTGCTTACACCGGACCCTCACATGCCGAATTTAAAAACGCCAATTCTTTTTCAGATAACGCTATTGATGGTTTGCTGATGCAGCTGCCTCGAGCGATTTCTGCAGCTTTGATTACGAGTCTTGTGCCTTCATTAGGGTGATACGCATGACTTTATTTTGCCGAAATCATAGAAAACACAACCGCAGTGCTGAGTGAAAAAGAACGGAATACAAAAATGGGCACTGAAAAGTAATACGAAAAGGTGGAAAATAAAGCGCTACGAATAAAAAAGTAATTCATTTTGTGCATATATACCAAACGGCTGAAGTACGCTCTCAACCCTATTTTACGCTCATTCATTGTAAATCTTCCACTTATGATTTTGTTCTATTTAAGCTATAAATGAAGCAATTGACCCGTGCCTTACTTCTTTTAAATTAAGCACTAGAAGTAGCTCTTTATTGAGCTTTATGCCTCTGTTTCATTCGTGCCTTTATTACCTTTACGTTTTCTTTTTCTTTTCTCTCTTCTTCAGTTCACTGCGTGTTTCAATGCTTTGTCACTGTTTCTCCGAAAGGATGGCTGTAAGTTTCCCTTCTCATTTCATCACATTAGAAGCGCGAGACACTCACGATTGCGAGTACGTGACTGGTAGAATGATGGGGTCGTACTTAGATTTCTCGTACCGGAAAGCTCAGATTCAGTTAAGGTAGGTAAATTATTTTAGTTGAGGGTCATACGTTCGTTATACATTTAGCGCTTTAGAGTGAACGACCATAGCTCTCAAGTTGAAGCCACGTACTTCAATAAGAATTTCAAGAGGGTTTCAAAATGTTATATTGCTATCACTTTGTAGAGATAATGTATCTAGTGAATATATGTGTCATTATATTTCGGTAGTTCGTTAATAATATTACCTCTTTGTCCAATGTATAACAATCAATTATCACACTGTTAAGCTTACTGTGCACTTTGTAGTGGACATCACCGAAGTAACTGCTTACGTTGAATCTCCCATTTATCCTCTCACCCTATGCCACCATTGTTGATTTCTCTCTATTCAACCATGCGTGCTTGACTAAAGTAAAAGAAAATAGTTTCATACACAAATGCTTGTGTGTGTCCGTCCCTTATATAGGCTTCCGTCCGGGCTCAGCTGCCCTCACCGCGAAAATATAATAAACAAAGAACTCGTTTAAATTGCCGTTCTGAAAATGAGTACAACACGAGACTAAACGAGACCAATACTGGTTCATCTTGATCTCTATATAACTTGTGACGTTCTCTGAAAAATAATTTTTGTTCGAAAGAATGAAGTTTATAAATGAAAAAAAAAAACATGTATGTGCGAACTCTTTCTATTATCACGCCAGTTAAGAAACTCTGTAGAGGGTGGAAGAACATAGAGTTTTTTTTTCTTCCACACGTTAAGAACAGACTTCACTACACTTCAATTTTTGCGGAAGACTTGTGGGCTGAAAATTATTTATTAATACATATTTTTGAATGGCAGAAACCAAAGCTCATACTACGCGCCTTATGGACAAGACCACGAGCGTTGACTTGTAGCATCAGAAAGCCAGATGATCTGGATATTGTGATATGACAGGAAGTAAAGAACCGTTTCTGTACCATCAACTCTTGAATCTTAGCGGGTTTATGAATTAATATAATTCAATCAGATACCTTGCTTCATATAGTTTTTCATTCCGTAAAAGAACACGTATCACCCGCCCTTTCTGTCAAATTGTTTTTGGCAAGCGAAGCGTTCGGCCGTGTCATTCGAAGTAAGGATTCGGCCCAGCGTGGTGACATGGCTGCCAAAATCTATTACGGTAATGACGATAGAGCAGAGCCTATCCGTCGGACGTGCCTGTCAGGAAAGAAGTTCGATTAAAATCATGCCGCACCTATGGAACTGATAGAACGCGTCAGCTTACCTACCTCGCAAGGCTGAGGTGGTCGCTGTGCACCAAGGAGCAAAGAACGGACCGGCCACACCCTCGTTGACAGACAACCCACCTTCCCGGGTGCGCCCAACGTCCCGATGTCATTCCTAAATCAGCAGACTGAGGCGCTGACATAAATGGCTTTTTTTTTCAAAGTTCTCTTTTTATTTTGCACTGTTCCAGTTAACGCACACGCTGCAGCAGTCGATGTCTCCTAAAAGTTTGCCGAGCTGTAATAACGGTAATTGAAATAAGTCGCTTATACATACTAAGAGCAAGTTAAATTTATTTTACATTCTTTGAAAAATAACATTATTTGTCTATATTTAACGTCTTTTAGTCATGAAAGAGATCTTACACAATGCGATGTTATAAAATTGACGTTCTTTATAGTCCGCCTTACAATGTAAACGTGCATCTTTTCGGTCCATGGTCATTGGCATGAACACGCTGTGGCTGCGTTTTGACTCGTAGTTGTCGTGCCTAACGTGGCGCTGTAGCTGCTATATATAGCTGCCTGGTAGGCTACGTCGCTTTAATCGTGTGTGAAAAATAATACTGTTGTAAATATATTTTATTTCATTTGCATGCACAAATACACTACGATACAGAGCAAAGAAGGAGAGACCAGTCTAACTATACAGCCACCTGGAAGAGCACAACGCATGCCTAGTCTTTTGGAAAAAAAGAAGAAATAGAGAAAGTAAAAATAGTATCAAAGAAACCGGGATAAAAGGAATGCAATGGGAAATAAAATTATCTCGGAATTCCAACACACATATGTAACAGTTTTTCCCTACCCTCTCCCCAGTGCAAGGTAGCCTACCAGGCTCAGCCATGGTTAACCTCCCTGCCTTTCTTTCAACCTTATTCTCTTTCTCTCTCTATCTCTCTCTCGCGTCCATTATAGGTGTACAATCCCTCTGCTGCTTATAAATAGCACCCTCCCGTCAGCCGGTGCAAACGAAACGCGGACGAGAGAAAGAAACGGGGCTTTCGTTCGTGTTTGTTTGCGGTGGCCATCGTGAGTATTTCACAACTTTCCAAGCTCACTACTGTTATAAATAGCACCTTCATGTTGTGTTTCCTATATTTGGACTCTTTCGAAAGTTTCTGCTTAGTGAAATGAAATTCACATGAACGGAATCATTTCGCAGTGTTTTGCTCGGAGTTCTCTGAATAAATCATTTTTTTATAGATTGAACTTATTATTTTTAGTCTGATGCACAAAGTTTTAACACTATTCGGCAAATTTATTGCTTTTAAATATCATCAGTTGACCTAAGACCACACAATAGCTCTTAATTGCCGTTTTTGCTTGGTTTCAATGCGCAGAAACAGAGAAGAGCGAAGGGAAGAAGCCGTGAATGCTAGTGCATGAAAAAATATAAAATAAATAAATAAACACAAAAAAGAAAACTCCGGGTGGTATTTCGCCGTGGGTGGTTTAATCTAAAGCCAATTAGGGTAATTTTCAACGACCAAGACAGCACGTCCAGTTTCCGCGCCTAACAATTGCCAGTTCCCCGTGGCCTCAGCATTTAGGGTCAAGCTGCATGAATATATCAAAAGTTAATTATTGTCTGGCGCTGGAACTTTCATATCGTAAGGTGCAGGCAGCTTTTGCGTTCATAGACTGCCGTTGGTGGCTCCAACAGAGAAGCTTGGCCTCGCAAGGTGACCACCCATGCCCGGTCGACCGTAAATTGAAAAGTATGAAAAGACTGGCTTATTAAACGCGCCGTACGCAGGTGCTGCGTTTTTCAATGGAGATATTGTGGCGACTTAATATTGCTACGTGCCAGTGCATGGGGACGAAGAAGAAGACCTCACGCTACACCCACCCTGTTCCTGGATGCCTGAGGCAACCAAAAGCCGGGTCGCCGAGGCCAGCCCAGGAAGCTACTGCGAGTCGAAGATCGCTCTTCGATCGTCGGCGAGCCACCGAGCGAGGTGGAGTCTTGGGAGAGGCCTCCTACAAGTACGACTACAACGCACGTGGTCATACGTCATCTGTTGGGGGATAGTTCTCACTCTATGTGCGACAACCAGGAGGCAGCCGACGCCACCTCGATACCAATTTCGAATGTGGTTTCGTGCAGATATGGTGATGTGCTTAGCGCCGAAACTCTGAAGGAGCCCAGTGAGGATGCTGACCACCATGTTAGGCTTGGTGCTGTGACTTTAGCAGGAAGCTCTGACCGACAAACACCGGATGTTGTACCATTGCCAGGCAGCCCCTCCGTGACGTCTGTGGCTTGCCAGACGCACGTGACGGGGCTGACAATAGAGGCCTACGAGGAGCAGATACAGGCACTAAAATTGAGTGCAGAAAACTGCGGGGGAGTTGTGTGATCCCCGTTCTCGCCACGCAACTCCCAAGTGGACGCTCCCTCGCGGCTTTCAACATGACCACTCAAGACTCTGCTACATCCTCCCCGGTCGCCCGCCCTTCTGCCCGGCCTGTTAACCCAGCGCCCGCAACAACTTTTGTGACGCTTCCCGCCCTGAAAGACCCCGGCGTGTTCTCGGGCCGCGAGGGTTCCGACGTCGACAAATGGCTACGCCTCTACGAACGCGTCAGTGCTACTTAAAGTTGGGATCCCACACTTATGCTCGCAAACGTCATCTTTTATCTCGACGAAACCCCTCGTGTTTGGTTTGATAACCACAGGCATGACATTACGAGCTGAGACAGCTTCAAGAAAAAAATTTGTAAGCTTTTTGGCAACCCCTTTGCTCGTCGTGAAGCTGCAAAGAATGAGTTGTCGACTCGCGCACAATCTTCGACGGAGTCCTACATCAGTTACATTCAGGCTATCTTCGCACTATGCCGCCAAGCTGAAGAAAACATATCGGAGCCTGACAAAGTTGCGCATATTCAAAAGGGTATCGCCGACGATGTGTTCAACCTGTTGGTATTCAACAATGTGTCATCTGTTGATGCGATTATTCAATAATTCCGCCGGTTCCGACAAGCTAAAAGCAGGCGCATCTCCTATGAGCTCCAGCACCTTCCGGACACCGCTGCGACGTCATCGTGTCTGGACACATATCATCCACCAGACACCTGTGACAACTTGACGCGACTCGTCAGGCGAGAACTTGAAGTGCCTTCTCCAGCTAATGTGAGAACAACGTTCCCTTATCCCTCTCCTCTAATTACGTTGCCCCTCAATCAAGCAGTCGTCCGGCAGGAATTCGCCAGCTTGGGAATTCGCTCTATTTCTCCGCCTCCCCGCACCGACTTCCAGCCCCAATACACAAGTGTACGTCCCTTCCCGACCAGCTCCCCCTCAACATTCCGTAATCCGTCCGCGTGGCGAACACATTTTGACAAGGCAATCTGCTTCTCGTGTCACCAAATCGGGTACATTTCTCGTCATTGCAGAAGTCGCTGGGGTCCTCCTGCACAAGCCTCATCTCGTCACTTCCATGCACGTCCTGCCTATCGCCATGAAACCAGTCGTGACCATTTTGCCCAACAACATGCTACTGAACACCACTACTCCCGCTCTCCATCACCCCAACGTCGCCAGTCTTGTTCTCCACAGCCCCGCTGACCATCTTCCCCCGCCTTCCCACGATGTTCTTCGACGTAAAACGAAATGTTGCAGCCCCCGGAGGTGGTGCTGCATCGCTCTGACGGACAGAAAATCCTCTCCTGACGATATGGAGAAAACAGAGTGTTATAGACGTACAAGTAGACGGCATACATGTCACTGCTCTTGTCGACACTGGCGCGCAACTTTCCGTGATGACGAGTGATTTTTGCCGCAAGCTCAAGAAGGGTCTCACACCTGCGACCACTCAGTTCTTCCGTGTTGCGGATGGCTGAATAGTATCTATCGTTAGAATGTGCTTCGCTAGTGTAAGCATTGCTGATCGACACACAGTTGTTCTTTACACGGTCCTTGATAAATGCCCCCACGACGTCATTTTAGGCCTTGACTTCCTGTCGGCGCATTCTGCCCTCATAGACTGCTCGACCAGTACGCTCCGTCTACACTTGCCCGCAACAGAACCTCTTGCACAACGGCTGAGTCGCCTTTCTGCGCGCCTCCCTCCACAGACACTGACCTACGTAGAGCTCGTCTCAATACCACCAGTTACCGACGGTGACTATGTTCTGACCCCTATCACCGATGTCCTCATAAACCGCGGCATTACATTACCGCACACCACTCTGTCCGTCGCAGGAAATTCTACGTGCCTCCCAGTTGTCAACTTTAGCTTGACACTTCAAATGCTGCCACAGGGAATCTCTTTGGCGTTGATCTGCGCCTTAGAAGACAATGCGGTAAATGTTTTCACGATGGCCGCTCCTTCTGACCCCTACGCTCCACATCAATCTGCCACTTGCTCCGACAGCGCTATTAGGTTGATGATCGCTTCGAACTTAATGCCGCAGCAGACTGACGAGCTCCACCGAATCTGCTGTCCTACATGAAGGTTTTTGACCTTAGTGGCCGTCCGTTGGGGAAAGCTACTGGTATGACTCACCGCATAAACACTGGTAATGAGCATCCTATTCATAGGCGTCCATATCGGGTGTCGGTAACTGAGCGTCACATTATCCAAAGTGAGGTCGACAAAATGCTCGCAAAGGACATCATTGAACCATTCTGAAGTCCTTGGGCTTTTCCTGTAGTGCTAGTCCACAAGAAAGACGGTGCATGGCGTTTCTGCGTTGATTATCGACACCTCGACAAAATCACAAAAAAAGGGCGTGTACCCTCTGCCGCGAATAGATGATGCACTTGATTGCCTCTATGGGTCCCGCTATTTTTCCTCTATAGATCTTCGTTCCGGCTACTGGCAGATAGAGGTAGATTAAATGGACCGTGAAAAGACGGCATTCATCACCCTCGATGGCTTATATCAGTTCAAGGTCATGCCCTTCGGCCTTTGTAACGCTCCAGCCATCTTCGAACGAATGATGGACTCCCTGCTCAGAGGATTCAAATGGTCCACCTGTTTGTGCTACTTGGACGACGTCGTCGTCTTTTCACCAGCATTTGAAACTCATATAGAGCGCCTATCAGCCATCTTAGGCATCTTCCGTCACGCTGGCCTGCAGCTCAACTCGTCGAAATGTCACTTTGGACGCCATCAAATCACAGTACTTGGCCATTTAGTAGACGTTAACGGTGTACAACCAGGCCCGGCAAAAATCAGCGCCGTCAAAAACTTTCCTGTACCATGATCTGCGAAGGATGTACGCAGCTTTATAGTACTATGTTCCTACTTCCGACGCTTCGTGAGAAATTTTGCGCACACGCAGCTCCTCAAGAAAGACGTCCCATTTTTATGAGGCTCTGAAGAGGCTTCTGCGTTCTCGACCCTTATCGCTGTTCTCACTACTCCTCCGATTCTGGCACACTTCAAACCTGCTGTCCCTACGGAAATCCGTACAGATGCAAGTGGACATGGCATTGGTGCAGTGCTGGCTCAGACACAACATGGCCATGATTGCGTTATTGCATATGCCAGCCGCCTCCTATCCGCACCTGAACGTTACTATTCGATCACAGAGCGTGAGTGCTTGGCTCTTGTATGGGTGGTGCGAAATTCTGATCTTATCTATACGGACGCCCGTTTTCGGTAGTTACCGACCACCACGCGCTCTGCTGGCTCAATTCTCTGAAATATCCATCAGGCCGCCTTGGTTGCTGGGCTTTGCGCCTGCAAGAGTTTTCATATTCAGTGGTCTACAAATTGGGCCGTCTACACCTTGATGCCGATTGCCTCTCCCGGTACCCTGTCGACGACCCTGAGGACACTGACGAGCCCGCAGAGAACTCTATCTTGTCAGTGTCCGACTTCCTTAAAATTGGGAAGAACAGAAGCGCGATCCAGTGCTGCTTGACGTCATCAACCGCACGTAATCCTCCCCAAATTATGCTTCCGTCCGCTATTTTGTCATTCAAGAAGGTGTGCTATACCGCCGCAATTTCCAACCAGACGGGCCTGACCTTCTCATTGTTGAGCCTAAGCGTTTGCGCCGCTGTGTTCTCACCGAACTTCACGACGCTCCCACGGCAGGACACCTTGGCGTATCCCGCAAGTACGAGCGCGTCCGGCGCCGTTTCTTCTGGCCAGGCCTTGCTCGCTCGGTACGCCGATACGTCGCCACGTGCGACCTATGCCAACGTCGTAAAGCGCCGTCGCTGCTACCCGCTGGTCATCCTCAACCAATCTACATACCAGCGGAACCATTTTACCGTGTTGGGTTAGACCTGCTTGGTCTTTTTCCCACATCAACATTGGGAAACAAATGAATAGCCGTGATTACAGACTACGCTACACGCTACGCTATTACGCGAGCTCTACCAACCAGCTGTGCAACCGACGTCGCTGACTTCTTGTTACAGGACGTTATATTGATTCACGGGGCTCCGAGACAACTCCTCACAGACCGCGTACGTACATTTCTATCCCGAGTCATCGCCGACATTCTGCGTTCTTGTTCCACGCAACATACACTGACAACCGCTTACCACCCTCAAACAAACGTCCTCACGGAACGATTTAACCGCACTTTAATAAATATGCTCGCTATGTACGTGTCGCCTGACTACCGAGAGTGGGACCTTGCCTTACCCTACGCAACTTTCGCGTATAATTCATCCCGTCACGACACAGCGGGCTTTTCGCCGTTCTACCTATTGTACGGGAGAAAGCCCACTTTACCACTGCACTCAGTCATCTCAGCTAACACCTCGTCCACCAGCGAGTATGCCCGCGACGCGATTCCGCGAGCCGATCATGCCCGTCAGCTCCCTCGCGCTCGGCTGATGGCGTCGCAAACCAACCAATGCCGTCGGTACGATGCGGAACATAGAGACGTACATTTCACTCCCGCTACCCTCGTTTTACTCTGGTCCTCTTATCGTCGGCTGGGCTTATCAAAAAACTTTTGTCTCATTATACGCGACCCTATCGAATATTGCGTCAAATAACACCTGTCAACTACGAGATCAGCCCCATCGATCCATCATCATCTGCTGTGCGGTCCAATGATACTGTACACGTGTCGCGGATCAAGCCCTACAAGAATGCGTCAGATAACGACCTTTAAAGATCCGGGATGGTGCCTCCACCGCCGGGGGTCATGCTACGTACCAATGCATGAAGACGAAGAAAACGACAGGCGCGAGCTAATCTCTGTGTCTAGTGCTGCTCGCTTAACCGGCTGTGAATACATCTCTGACTACCCCTCCGAGTCGGTCTCCATCTCGTAACAATATATTGCCAGTTTCTGTGAACTACATGGGTTTCTCGTGATAAAGAAAAATAAAAACAAGCATAGCCATTGCAATCAAAAACACTCGTTGTCCCGATTTTTAGGATTAAATCGGCCATGCTAAGTGTGATATCATTTTAATCTTTTTGGATACAATGTTCTGATTCGGAGATGGCACATACTTCTGTCGTTTCTGCGCTCTATTGGCGAGGAATAGACCAAACACGCTGAGCTGATGGTATACTAAGCATTACTTTTGTTTAACGTTCCCTCATATGTATATTGATTGAAGTTTAAATATTTGGTACCAATGAATCATTTGGAGAATTGTGTATCACGACGTTTACAAAAGCGTTCTACGTGAAGCTTTCCAATGGAAACACACACACACACACACACACACACACACACACGAAAAGTTAATCACAGTATTACATGATGACTTTATATATAAAGAAGGAAAACTGACATTCGAGCAGGCAACACGCAAAACACTGGTGCTCAGGCTTTACGGGTGTCGTTGCATAATGATTTCGTTCTCTTTACCAAGGTTTAATCTATCATTATATGTTTGCTTTATTGAAAGCGGGAAGTCAAGATTTGTAAAGACGGCTGCTTAGCCTATTAAAGAAACTGCTTCCTATAAAATATGGTGATCTATGTCTGAGCCTTGAGGTAATTATTAGAGTTGATCTTTTAGCCACCAAGTATACTTTCAGCGTACGACACCGAAAATAGGCTTTGAGTACACACAGCCACGATTGAAATTATGAGAAGGCACCTCACCATAAAAGACGATAGAGGCGTGTAAACACACACACAACAAAAACGTCAGGACTACACACACGCTCTATTGTGCTCATGTTTGCACATATAACACGTTTTATCATGCATGATTTCCGTCATTTGAGTAGGCCCAGCTAACCTGCCTATCCAAGCGCCTTATATCGCATAGGCAGGTTGTTTTGTTTTAATGCCTCTTTTAACTCGCTTATTTCGTATGGAGCATGGATGTTCTCCTGAATTACCTGTTTACAGGGACACTGAAAAATCTAAGCGCGGATGACCCCACTGCATCTTGGACGGATGTTGTTCGCACCTCCATCGCATTTGTCGATCGCTTGGGCACCAGTCAAAATTCGAATTTGCGATTAGCAGCTCTAAGAAGTGTTGCGTTTTTACCTCTGCCTTTGGTAATTGCAGTTTAATTGTTCTTTCGTAGTTAGCATGAAGTAGTTTTAAATATTTACCAATACTTTGGTGCACTTTCCTACCAATAAGCAACGGAAATGAGACAACATGTCGTCGTTTTTTCTCGGTGCTGCGTTGTTTCTTCTCAAACTCGTAAACACACCTTCACCGTGACTTACAGCTGTAAGAACCACTTGAGAGTGCATTTGCATAACAAAAGCTGCACGCGGAGTCCATCCCGGGGGTGTTAACGAGCAAACTCAGAGCTAACACAAAGCAAGGCAAATGTTGTCTTGCACATCTAGCTGTATAGACAGCGCTGAAGCTCATTCATACGGGACGCTTCAAAGACACATTCTGCGTGTATTGTGATAAATAAATGAGCGTACTTGTATATCGTACAATTTTGGCACGGAAGTCTGGCAGCCAAACAATACATTTTCTTTTGCGCAGTACTTGTTCTTAGACAAGAAAGTTCGCGCTTACTGGGCGTGCTAGTTTAATTAGCACGAAATCACTTATCTAAAGAGCGTAAAAGCGGAACCCACGTGCTGTGTAGATCTACGAACTGCTCTGTGTGTAGCTGAATATCAAGCATGGTATGGGTTTTCGGTGAAGACGTTACTTGGTTCACCTATATATGCGTGTAATAAGAGCGACTACCATTGTGACGCCGGCTTGAAAGTGAATTCTGGAGTGGGGTGACAGTAGTTGCACGACGAAGAATTTATTTGTCTCCGACAAATGACCTTCCCGTCGTGACCCACGTTCGATACAAGGTTAGCACAACATCACACCAGCCTCAAAGGCAAAAGCAAGGCAGTTGCGGAGAGGCTAACCAAGTTGTTCCTAATTTTCTACCCTCATCGGGGGAAGCCGGATGCGAACATAAAAAGAACGAAGCCGGAAAAAGAGAACAAGTGGGATGCACGAACAGGTAGCAATGTTAGCCGCCACTCTGCCAGCTGCGACTATCTGTGTTTGTTTAAAGGAGGATTTCTTTCGTGCTACGTAGTAAATAGCCATTTAACTTAAGAAATAATGTTGAGGCAACGATTTTAATGGGTTTGATATTAATATACCTAGGAAACAGTATTCCTTTTCGCGCTGATGGTGGTTGTCGTTTTCCCCCTTTCCTGCTGCCCTTTTTCCGAGCTGGGATATTTGCTGTGTATTTGTTGTCATATTCTACGAAAACGACACATATTGTACGAAACCATCTTTCAAAATGGGCCTAAAACGGGAGCACACAGCAAACGAGAAAGGTAAACGGTACGCGCAATGCTAACCCAAGGATAGACATCCCGTTTTCTATCGAAAATATAAGCACGCTTGAAATGAGAAGAAACAAAAAAAATGATGTCACCCCGCAATATCATCGCTTTTTACACAGCACGCATGAAGAGCTATATGCTTTGCCAGCCCGACAAACAGTCACATTCCTCCCCTCCTGTGCTCGGTACAAAGAGGCCGCTCACCTTTGGCCCTTTACCACCTTTTGGTCAACGAGCGACTCGTACGCTTCGCTATCGGCGCTGCCATGCGAGGGTGCCGTTTTCTTTCGCGCAAGCCGGAAGAAATAGACGAGACCGGCACTTCGCGATCGAACGAATATCCATCAACGCACTAATGTGAACAGGCCTTCGGGTGACAGGCCACTCGCACGGAGCAAAGAAAAGCCGCCTCAGAGGGACGTGCCATTCGGAGCTCTGTTTCATTCTTTTTTAACATTTAAAGGGGCTTTCTTTCGTACTCCGTACTTGTATTTCTTCGCGCACCACAGCTTTGGAAGCGAAGCCCTTCTCATAAATTTCATTTTCTCCAAGCCCCACGCGATTATCGCGGCTGCACAAATAAAATAATCGCAGGAAACAGAAGAACTAGCGTCACTGCGTACTAAGAATAAGAGGCTGAGAATGAAATCCAAGCAAGACGTTCAGACATTTACAAAAAAAGATACTGGAAACGAAAGAAGAAAAAAAAAAACATCGTTCATTTCCAACAGTGACACGTTTGTATAACTTCATTAGTTCAGTTTCGTGTCTCATCTCTTTGGCAGTCGGTTGCGCGCCTTTCGGTGTGAA
The DNA here is from genome assembly GCF_043290135.1 of Rhipicephalus microplus. Classification (NCBI taxonomy): domain Eukaryota; kingdom Metazoa; phylum Arthropoda; class Arachnida; order Ixodida; family Ixodidae; genus Rhipicephalus; species Rhipicephalus microplus. Next base: position 218,203,187 of record NC_134700.1, read on the forward strand.
GAACCCTTACTGTACCCGTCGGTTTCTTTTTTTCCTCCCTGACTTTATTTTGTGTAGCGTACGCGGACCATTCTCATTCGGTGCACGTTCGCTTTCGGTAAACACTCCTTGTTTGTGCAAACTTCTATATCCTATACGAAGTTCTCGGTGCGCACGTTCACGAGTGACAAATAAAAATCTAATGAGCATGTGGGCTACATTTGCAATTACTCAACGCGTTTTTCTTCCGCACATTCATTGCCAAGCAGTCTTTAATTTTGCCGTTACGGAGGTAAGTTATTGTCAGAAGTTACAGTTTCTTCCGCCATAGAAAACAAAGTGAACAGTACTCCTGGTTTCTTTGTGCATTAGTTTTCTTCTCGAACTAGCAGCATTTGCATACCATAAAAGTTGCTATGGTGTGATTAGGTAACCTTTTTCGAAGTCCCAATGCGAATTCAAAATTTATAGTTACGCTTTGAAAAGTCTAATAAAGAAAAAATTCTTGACCAGTTTCATGCATAGTGAATGAAACTATAATTTGTTTTGTTTTTTGAGACTGAAAGAAAGCCATTGCGCCTACGTAGAACATAATGCATGTTATAGGGATGAAGGTTGGGCAATTATGTTCATGCTTATAACAGGGGAAAAAACAACACGAAGTTTTGAAAAGACTCAGAAGGAAGGCAGAGAGTGCTGTTCTCGTGCCTTCTTCGTCTTGCGTCTTGTCAGAAGTTAGTGCTGTTTTTTCCTTGCTGAGAACAAACATATCGCTGTTAGCGACGTAGATGATTCGTCTCTCAACCCTAGGAAGTGAAAATTAATGGAAACACATATTGTTTTGACTCGCTAATGGTTTACGAGAGGACGCAGCATAGCTTACTTGCAATTTTTCTCAAGCTATTTCAAAACCATTTGTTTTACATAGCAAATACATTATGTGTTAGGTGTTCATTATATTAATATATAAGCATCAAAACATAATAATATTGTCCGCAGTTATAACGAACTGCTTCCCCGATCTTCAAAGCAAGCTATCGGCTTCGTGAAACGCTGATGGAAATAGTGACATTACACAAAGAACTTTTCTAAAAGATGAGTTCGTTCTGTTTCTGACTGACTGCCAGAAACGCTGACAGAGGGTCTAGTTGATTCGTTCCGACTAGACAATCTGTCAGCATTTCCGGCAGTGCGAATGAAACTAGAATTCGAATGACTTAGAGACTGTCTGCATTTTAAAATGCAGAGCACACGGCACCTGTTTTTTATTTTCTTGTAGCTTTCTTGTGCTTCTTCTTTCATGCTTGCTGCCATTTCAAAAGAAATCATGTTATAAAGAAAAAGCCGCACAGGCAGGTCCATAATTTATAACATTCTCTTCGTTCTTTCTTGTATCTTATTTTTTGAAATACACACACACACACACACACATATATCTATATATATATATATATATATATATATATATATATATATATATATATATATATATATATATATATATATATATACGGGATATGGCACAACGGGAGCGTTGTCAACAAGGATAAATATATTTATTTCCCAACAGTTTCGGGAGGGGTCCTCCCTTCATCAGAGGATGAGATATACTGACATGAACTTCCAAACTTCGTTGCTGCCGCGTTCCTCTCGCCATGTATATATATATATATATATATATATATAGCAACGAGCAAGGTTGCGTAAAAACACAGGTTATTATTCTAGAAACGTTAGCCGCAACAAGCTGGTACAGGAAGGAACCCGGCAAGCACGAGCCACACACGGACGTCAACGTCTTCTTTCACGCTGGCACAGAGCTAGCGCCACTATGCTTCGGTACAATTACTCCCCGCGCAGAAAGGAGCCAACCTGGCGACCTAGGGAAAGGACACGACGAGGGGGTCATAGCACGGTTTGAGGCGTGATACGTGTACTCTTTCACGCCCACGACAGCGTCGGTCCGAAGGTGGATCAATGGGCTCAACTTCATAGTTGACAGGAGATGTTTGCCGCACCACACGGTAGGGGCCATGGTATTTCGACGAAAGCTTCGGGGAAAGACCGGGAGGGGTAGACGGGACACAGAGCCAAACCAGCATTCCTGGATTATAGTGTACAGTAGACGCAGAGGAATCGTGGTCAGTTTTCTGGCGCCATTCGTCTTGTACGGTAAATAAGTGAGCGAGTTGACGACACTCTTCGGAATAAGCAGCTGCTTCGGACACAGGCGTCACTTCGGAAACATCAGGCCTGTAAGGGAGAATGGTGTGCATGGAGCATGATGGCTCACGTCCGTACAGAAGTAAGAAAGGAGAAAAGCCAGTGGTTGTTTGTGGCGCAGAGTTGTACGCGTATGTGACAAAAGGGAGCACTTGGTCCCAATTAGTGTGGTCGTCAGAGGCGTACATGGCAAGCATATCTCCAAGGGTAGGGTTAAAGCGTACCGTCATGCCATTGGTTTGAGGATGGTATGCCGAGGATTTCCCATGGACAGTGCGACATGCCTTGAGCAGCTCGTCGACGGCGTTCGAGAGAAACAAGCGTCCATGGTCACTCAGTAATTCACGAGGTGCACCGTGTCGCAAAATGAGATGGTGAAGAAGAAAGGACGCAACGTCTTTCGCAGTGGTAGCAGGCAGCGCAGATGTTTCAGCGTAGCGTGTCAAATGATCGACGGCGACGATAATCCACAGGTTGCCTCGAAGAGAGTTGGGTAGAGGACCATAAATATCAATTCCGACGCGGTCGAATGGTCTCGCTGGGCAGGTTAAGGGTTGCAAAGGGCCAGCAGTGCTGTGAGAAGGCGTCTTGCATCGTTGACACGTGGTGCATGACCGAACGTACTGGCGAACGTGCCGATATATGCCGCGCCAGTAGTATCTTAGACGAAGGCGAGAGTAAGTCTTAAATACTCCTGCGTGGCCACACTGGGGGTCATCGTGAAAGGCAGCGCAGATGTGCGAACGCAAATGACGAGGGATGACAAGGAGCCACCTACGGCCATCCGTCACGTAATTGCGGCGATACAACAAGCCTTCATGGACAGCAAAGTGTCTTGCTTGACGGGAGAGGGAGCGTGAAGTCGTTTCTGACGAACTGTGAGAGAGGACGTCGAACAAAGAATTGATCCAAGGATCCTTGCTCTGTTCGGATGGCATGTCAGTGATGCTCAACGATGACGAATCGCAAATGGCAGTTGATAAGCAGGCAAGGTCAGGAGGCAGTGGAGAACGGGATAGTGCCTCGGCGTCTGAATGTCTGCGTCCTGAGCGATAAACAACACAGATATCGTATTCCTCAAGGCGTAAAGCCCAACGAGCGAGGCGGCCAGTAGGATCTTTCATGGACGCTAACCAGCATAAGGCATGGTGATGTGTGACATCAAACTGGCGTCCATAAAGGTAAGTGCGAAATTTTCCTATAGCCCAAATGATAGCCAAGCGCTTCTTTTCCGTGACGGAATAGTTGGACTCTGCATTCGTTAGGGTACGGCTGGCATAGGCGACAACGTACTCGTCACAGTCATCTTTGCGTTGAGCGAGAATGGCACCGAGGCCGACACCACTGGCATCCGTGTGAATTTCAGTGGGTGCATTGGGATCGAAGTGGCGGAGAACTGGTGGAGACGTGAGTAGCCAGCGCAGCGCCGTGAATGCGTCATCGCAGTGGGAATTCCAGCCAGAGAGGTCCGCGCTACGGGAGAGAAGCTGAGTCAGAGGGGCAATTATAGAGGCAAAATTGCGAATGAAACGCCGAAAATAGGAACACCAGCTTACGAAACTACGAAGGTCCTTTAGGGTAGTAGGCTTGGGGTACTCGGCAACGGCACGCAGTTTGGCAGGGTCTGGCAATATTCTTTCTTTTGAAACGACGTGGCTGAGAATTTTGAGTTTGCGGGCGCCAAAACGACATTTCTTGAAGTTTAGTTGCCACCCGGCTGCCGTAAGGCACTGGAGAACTTGTTCCAGACGGGAACGATGAGTTTCGAAATTCGCCGAGAATACAACTATGTCGTCTAAATAGCAAAGACAGATGTGCCATTTAAGTCCCTTGAGGACGCTGTCCATCATTCTTTCAAAAGTCGCAGGCGCATTGCAAAGACCGAAGGGCATTACATTAAATTCATATAAGCCATCAGGGGTCACAAACGCCGTTTTTGGACGGTCTGGTTCAGCCATTGGCACTTGCACTTATCCAGAGCGCAGATCCAGTGAAGAGAAAAACTCCGCACCTTGAAGGCAATTCAAGGCGTCATCAATGCGTGGCAGGGGATAAACATCCTTAAGTGTGATGTTGTTTAGTCGACGATAATCCACGCAAAACCTGATGGAGCCATTCTTTTTTCGCACGAGGACCACTGGCGAAGCCCAAGGACTGTGTGAGTGCTGAATAACACCACGTTGCAGCATCTCGTCGACGTGTTGAGTGATGACGTCACGCTCAGCCTGCGAGACGCGGTAGGGGCGCTGACGAAGTGGAGTATGATGACTGGTGTCGATATGGTGAGCGACAACTGACGTGCGTCCCAAGGGAGGTTGTCCGTGGTCGAAGGAGGCGCGGAAACGGTCAAGTAGTTGAATGAGCTGATTGCGCTGGTCTTGCGTGAGGCCGGTGTCTACGCTGCGCAACAGAACGTCTTCGTCAGGTAGTGAGGGTGCGGTGGCAGCTGTGACAGCATCCACGGACATCGGTGTCGTATCAGAACGGGCATCGAAAGGAAAGATGTCATCGTAAGTGTGAAGACTCCCAATACATTCGCCATGCAATAAGGTAGCGGGACAAGGGAACGGATTGCACACGTACACGGCACTGGAGCCATCGGCAAGTGTTATGACGGCAAACGGGACGATAAGGTTCCGGCGACGAGCGCATTCTTGTGACGGCATAAAGAGGGCAGTTGAATCGGAAACGGAGTTGCACAAAACAGATACCACGGCGACCGAAAAAGCAGAAATGACGACGTCAGCAGCGACGATCACCTTTTTGGGTGAGCGAGGGAGATCTATGAATGTCGTGCTGAATGGAAACAAAATGAGTTGAGCACCAGCGCAGTCGACAACCACATGATTAGCGGGAAGAAAGTTCCATCCCAGGATGATTTCATGAGACGCATGTGGAAGGACGACAAATTCAACGATGTAAAGCACTCCTTGAATCACAACATGAGCAGTGCATGTGGCAGAAGGTTGGACGTGTTGCGAACTCACTGTGCGTAAAGAAATTTCAACCAGTGGAGTCGTCACTTTGTTCAGTTTGCGGCATAACACTTCACTGATTATACAAATAGCGGCACCTGTGTCGACAAGAGCAGTTGTGGCGAAACCGTCCACAAACACGGCAATCTCGTTAGGGGGCAAGAGATGAGGCCTTCGAAATTTCCTCGGTGGCGCAGCTCTTGCCTCAGGAACTGCGACTGTTAGTTTTCCTCCTGGGCGTGGTTGGAACGGCGAAGCATGGGGGAAGGAGACCGAAGACGGGGTGAAGGAGATCGACGTCGGCTGAAGTCTGGTCGACGTGAGCGGGGGTCATGTGAATCAGGTGTCACATGCGATTCTGATTGCCGAGGTATGTTGCCGGAATGCTGAACATCATTAAAATAGAATCCATGGCGACGACAGTAGCGCGCGACATGTCCTGGAATACCACAGTTGTAGCAGACGGGCTGGTTATCCGGAGTACGCCTAGAGTTTACAGGTGCTCGAGGTGGTGGAAAGGGCCGATTTACCGGATAAACTGAAACTGGTGACCTGTAGTAGTTGGTGGCTGGACTGTATGAAGGGAGTGGCGGTTGGGCAGGAGGTCAGCGGACGGCTTCTGCATAAGTCAACAGCGCAGCCACTGATATTGGGGACGCGGGCGAAGGAAAAGCCTCGGCAACTTGCATCTGAATAGCACGGCGAAGTGAGTGGTCCAGTGTTGTGGAGGTCTCGTTGATGGTGGCGACAAGAGAGAGCTGTCGAGCAATTTCTTCTCGGATGTACTGTTGAATTTGAGGCATTAACACGCTGTAGTCGCTGTAGCACTGATGGCCTGGGTTCAATCCTCCTCACTTGGACCCGAAAATTTGCAATGTTTACTTTATATGCATTTTTTTTATTTCTCTGTCACGGACAAGATGGTCTTGCACGCACAACGCTGACATCGACGCCGTGATTTCTGTGGAACAAGCCGTTTAATGCAATCACGTTGAAACTTGCTGCACATTTGAGAGAGTATTGATACCCAGCACTTCCTGCTTCTCTGGAAAACGAAAATGCTTCGTGACAAAACGCGCCTCCAAGTCTGAACGCATACGGTGACCAAACGAGCCAGGTTCTCATATGGTACATTTCATATTTGTATTCGAAGCGCGTTTACAGCCTTTACGTGCTAAAATTGACACAATTCCGAGGCACGCCGTACTCTGAAACTCCCGAATACTTTTGACGGCAAACATACCTAGACAAAAAAAAAGGAAGCTTACTTATATTAAAGTACACAGGACCTGTTACGTACCACCCCCGTCAAAATGTGGTTACAGTGACCTGTAGTCGAGCTTGCACTTTCGTGTCACAGGCACTATGATGCGGCGCTGTGTGGCATGTTTTTCGATCATATTTTTCTTCTTATCATCTTCCACGATGTAACTTTATGAGTTTTTGCAGCGTCCCGCCGTTATGAGAACTTCGTCACAGGTAACGGCACTATACACTTCTTCTTTAAGGATTTCAAATAAAATAAATAAAAAGAAGAAAGAGGAAGAAAATAAAATAAAAATAGAAAATAGTGTTATTTTTTGTGTTTTGACACAAAGGCGGTTTTGGGACGTCAAACCCCGCATATCAATCAATTACCTCGCTTAACGGCAGAACGACGAATGCCATAGTGGGTGCTTCCCTAGTCTATGAATGTTACGGCGGGCGTGCAGTGTGTACATTGCGCAGCTGCGCCTCTAGCGTACAAGTCATGGTACATGCCAAGAGACACGCCAAGGGACTTCCCTTTTCTATCATCCTTTATTTCCCTAACCCCCTTTCCCAGCACAAGTAGCCAGCCAGTCTGAGAACTGTCTCATCTCCGTGTACTTCCGGTTATTTCTTCCTTCTCCGTCCTCCCGTCCATGCGAAGCTTGGCGAGCAAGCCCCTATAAAGAGGGCGTACAGTGTAACGTGATTGCGTATATGCATTTTTTTTAACTCAACAAGGAGCACAGAGTATAAATAGTAAACCTAGGTCTGACAAAATGTTTGCCATGCAATATAATTACTACCTTGCGATATTCTCCTTTTCAGGAAGTTATTGCGGCTTACTGTGGCGTACTGCGGCTAAGTGCACCATTGATGGTGTGTAACTTGCAGTGAGATGTTAATAATCAAGGTGAATGAGGTTGCCTCAGGTAAATGTGAAAGATCACCAAGGTCTTTGAGGCGGTTTTTCACAAAATGACTGTTTATGACTCTGTCCAAAAGCTCTGCAAGCCATGAATATGATTCAAATATTAGGACTAGTAGTGAGCCCGAATAAAGAAAAAGTGGACATAGATGGCTTATAGCAAAGGTTAGAAAGCTGGGAGTGAAATATACTGTGCCTGTCTCAATTCATAGCTTTGGCTACTTGAAAAACGCATTACGACAGCGGAGGCTCTCCGCCTACGAGTAAAAAAAAGTTTTTATTTTAAGCAGGGATTCATTAGGCCAAAGAAACGAGAGCAGTGTCATGGTACAATGAACGCAGCGTATGAAAAACGAATAATGAAAAACAAGCAGCTAGAAAATAATTATTAGAGACCTGTACGCGTGAGAAGCCTTTATTATGCGAATGTGGAATGGCCCCCGGGATGGCGGAAACATAATTCCGGCTGCTGTGAGTTAACTTAAGCCACAAATTAGAGACTCCCGCTTAATTAAAATTGTTTTCCAGATGAGAAAGGAAGTCCGATAGTCAAAAACACACAAAAAAGCTTGCGGGAAAGCGAGAGATAAAAACTATAAAGAACGGGTTTTGGGTCTGGAAATAAACTAGCCACCAGGGTAGAAAATAAAGGTCAAAATAAATAAACTGAATAAAGGTGACGCGTGCTGACGTTTCAGACCGGAGTGTAATTGCTAATAAACTAGAAATGTGGTTGAAACATGCAGCATGAGCGGGTATGAGCACGAAAAAAAAACGATAAAAAGAAAGGAGGTATCAGTGGTTCAGCAAGCCATAAAAACCAGAGAGACAAAAGAACAAGAAAACACATACACGAGAGTGCTGAACCATTTAAGGCGTAATTAAGTCCTTAATTGTGCCGTTCGTTTCATTCCAGACATTTCTGACTTAGCTGGAGCCAGCTCAGAGACCTGCAAGCTTTGTGTATTCTTGTGACATGCCCGAATGAAAGTACTTTGCTACGGCATTGAGTCGCAAGCTCAAACAAGAAAAATAAATACCTTTCGCCGCTGCTGAATTTTATAGAGTTTAGCTGGCTGCTGCCAAAATTTAGCGGGCCACAGCTCATTTGAATTTACTATATGCGCCTGGACGAAGGCCTAGTGAATATGCTTGCAGGAATGCGGAAAAAAAGAAAAACACAAGAAGGGTGGTTTTCAACAGTTATTTAGTTACCATGCTATGCTATTTCTGCGCATTTCAACAATTTGTTGCATGTCTAGCACTTTGTGATTGCTTTGCATTGCTGCGTTTATGCAGACGTTCACAAAGTGTTAATACTACCTTTGTAAGAAAAAGAAATCACAGCATATCCACGGCGTGAATGATGATGAGTGGGGTGAAGCGTCCATCAGCCCGTCCGTGGTTCCGTCCGTCCGTTTGTTCTTGCTTCCGTGCGTCCACGTGACCTTCCGTGCATCCATCTATGCGTCCGTCCGTCTGTCCATGCGTCCGTCCGTGAGTCCATACATACATCTATCTGTCTGTCTGTCTGCCTGTTCGTGCGTTAATACATTCGTCCGTCCGCGCTTCTATCCATCCGTCCATCCGTCCGCTCGTCTGTCTGTCCATCCGTCCGTCCGTGCGTTCATCTAGTGAACACTACAAGTACCACCATCTCCCATCTCGCATTCCCTGTGGCACATACCCACTATAGAGCGGATATGTGCCACTGGTGGCTACGTACTACTAAATGCATACAAAGGATGGACAGACCCTCGCCTTAAGGAGCTTCGCCCCTAAAAAAAGCAACATTGCAAAATTCGTTGAACTCCATGTTTCCGGCATTAGAGTTGTGTATATGGTCGAATTATATGTTCTGAAGGCCATAGCTGTACACATTGACGCTATTTATGCGGTACTCTCGTTCGACATTGATTGTAGGGTAGTTTTTTTAAATCACTCATTGAGTTGACCAAGCGCTAAGCCTACGCCGAGTAAGCAATGAAACACAGATGCTTAGAGAGAATACTAAAACTGTACAACTCTTTTTGCAAACATAAAAATGTTCCTGTTTGCAATACACTCTTGCACCTTTTGCACAACTAGGGACCACCGACGCACCTCGCTTCTCCTATTGTGTGCAAAAGGAAACGACATTCAAATGCACTACTTTGCCCAGGTGCACTGACTTTGACAACCCAGATGCCTTGGTATTGAGCATTTAGTCGTAAACTGTCCACAATATCACAAACACAAGTTTTTTTTGCGATATAGGTTAGGTGATTTAGACAGCGGTTCTTTTTTGTAATGCGGTATGTACGTGACCAATGATCTTGTCCCACCTTATAAGCTGAGATGTATTTTACCTAATATTTGATTTGATGACAAAAATGTGCGAATCCTTGGTCTACTACTTGCTTTATAAAAGTAATACTTGAAAAATGAAATTCATGGTCTTCCCACTTGGTAGTATTTTCACTTAATCTTCTCATAGAAATACTCAAAACTGCGTGTACACATCTCTCCCTTCTCTTGGACTTTCAAGTTTTGAGAATGTTTTTTTTTTTTGCTTATGCTTTTGTAGACTTGGCTTGCCCTTTGTCCTACTTAACTACACATCGACATACCAGGCTCGAATGTCACCTACCATATCTGTGCAATAATTAAGCCACAGCAACAACAACGGCTATCAAGAATCACGTGACCAAACCATCGCATATATAAATCTGAGCAATATTTATTACGCCAAAAAAAATTGGCCCCATATCTGCATGTTTCACTGCAAGTGTCGTCGAAAGACGATAGTCTTGCGTGTGGAGAGAGTGAACAAAACGTTTGTTTGATGTTCTGCGCAAGAAAATTGGCGAATTGTATTCTGGAAGCGCTGCGTTAGAGAGTCTCGACCCGTGCAGCGAAGGCTAATGATCGCATCGAGGCACGTTAGACACGAGCGCCATCTGGCAGTTATCTTCGAAAACGAAGGAAGGCGTGCGTGCCCGCGGAGAAAGATGCGTGCCTGTCTCGGAGGCGATAAGCAGTAGAACGCAAAGCGACGGGCAGGTGCCACCACCGTGTCGTCTTAGCAAAGCGTTGGAAACACTTGCCTTATTGAGCAACACGTTGCACTGTCAGCGCAGCGTGATCAACGCTATGATTCTTAGAATTACTTGTGTTGGCCTTCTCAGTATAACGACACACATACAAAACATCGACGTGTTGTCATGGTGCCTCATATATGCGCTTTAATCGCTTTTTAATTTACAATCGCACAAATATGAACGCTTGAACTTGAGCGAAATTGGTGGGCGCGGCGGATGGGGTTGGCCATTTGAGGTATCGCTTGGTTACATTGGTGCCATCAGAAAGTTCGTTATCGCAGACAAACAGACAAATGTACAGACAGGCAGAAGGACAGACAGATCGACCAAAATTTTGGCGTCGAGGGTCATCAAGAAAGACGGTCGTCGCTAAAAAAAGCTGAGACGTTGGGGTTGAACGCGAAAGTGGACAGCTGTATACTTTTCGTCCTGGATTGGCGGCGAGAATCAGCTTTATCTCTGGGGCGACGCGCAGCACGTGAAAGCAGGTGCATTTCTCAGGAAGTGCATACATTACGGCAGAAAACAGTGGTTTATACGTAGAAATAAAGTAGAAGGAAAAGAGAAAAACACCGATTTCGTACACAAGATGGGCAGAGTATACGGTTGGCCAAGATAAAGTAGGAGACCCACTGGATTCAATTCAATCGTAAGCGGTCCTCTGTGTGGCACTCGGCCGATAGGAGCCACAGTGGACAACCGTGTGAGTAAAACAAAGCTTCCTAAGCGATAGAAAGAAAGGAAGCAAGGCGAAACAGACGAAGTTGTATGTGAGAATATATACATACAGGCGTGGATGCACAGGTCATAAATAAAGCCGTGATCCGCTTTCCAGACGCTCGGAACAAATCCTATTGGTCTCGTCGATCTCTGACAGTGGAGTGGTCGGTAGCGCTCGCCTCCGACGGCGGATTGCTGGCGTCGCTCAGCAAGAAGACCGGCCCGGTTGCCTATGCGACTCTAAGTGACGTGGTGAGCAGGAGAATTTTCCGCATCCGGAGTACAGCAAGACATGGTGTATACACATTTGGGGACGCTGCACTCGGTTCTTTGTAAGAAAACGAGCTTTCGCTCCGCTGTGTGGGGGATTAATTACTTATTTACACTTTGTTCAAATTTAGGGCACTCAATAGATGTAGTAACATTAGGTATAGATGCTGGAAGTAGAAGTTTGAAGATTGCTAGCTGATGACGGAGAGAGGAAAAAAGTGGTAAAATTTCTTCTTGCTCTGTCATCGCTGCTTTTCCTTTTATACATACATAAGGAAACTAGCACCATTTTTGTGCTGTTGTGAGAGGAGAAACATAGCCCTGTGGTTATTATTATTATTATTATTATTATTATTATTATTATTATTATTATTTTTTTTATTATTATTATTATTATCATTATAAAATCACACAACGCAGCGCGAACACCGTGGTCATAGTAAGCGAGATGTAAAGGACTCTTATGCCACTCCGATTTCAAGTTCGAGAGTATGTTTTCTTTCTCGCATTGATTACCCTTTCTACAGCTTTAATCTTTTCCTCGCCACTTGATTCTTGACAAAACACGTTTACAACGTCAGCCCTAAATGTTGAACTTACCAGGACTTCGTTATCTTCGGCTACACGCTATTACCTCGCTTGGCGCGGCTGAGAACGCACGAAACAAATGAAATAAGGTGATTACGGGCAAAATTTATGAGATATTATGCAGAAAGAGTGTGGCACTGCATGCAAAAGCAGGGTATAAGACAATTTATAATTGATGTCTCTCGTATATGAACCGACCCATAGCTTATTTTCATACGACGTCACGCGATTAGTGTTGTAGCGTCACGAATTTTGCTTTAAAACGGCAAATGCTAGCGAGAATAATAAATTCGTTGTTGTTAATTTGAGAGGTTGTTCAGGGGGCTTTTAAATAAGTCTAATATATGAAAAAAACAGCAGCTTATAAAGAAGGCGTGACTCAATAAAAAATAGAAGGTGCAGAGAAGAGACGGGGTCAGCAGAGCAGAATTCCAACAAAAAATGTTCCCGCCCAGCCCACCGAAAACAGTTGCTAGTGATGTAATGTATTTTTGAAAATGAAATGTGACAGTGTAAAAGCAAGACACGTGTGTATCGCTTCTTTTCATTTATAGATGCGCGCCTCGCATTCTAAAATAAAGTTCACCCAGCGTGTTGCGCCCCCCAATAGAAATCTCTTATTCTATTTACAAGCTGGCAGATCTGAACAGGGATTGTAGCCGCCGGTACAGCCCGGGACGGAATCATAACCCAATAGTGACACGTGTCGTTACTAGGCCTTAGATGAAGTAAGGAAGTGTGCTTTCCTGAGAGCATGGGAGTCGAGTTTCCGACCTAGCTAACTGGGAGGTATGCGATCGGCGAATTCATCATGAAGCGAATCTTCCCTTGAGCGGAAGATTGAGCAGAATTCAAGGTCACGTATCGGTGGAAGTGCAGGCCTGCCCGGTTGCTTATACGCGTCGGAGAAGTGGAGTTGAAGCTCCACCCTACCACTGCCTACAACTCAAATATCTTTGTTTTATTTGAGTGAGTGAGTGAGTGAGTGAAATATCTTTATTAGGTCCACAATAGACGCGAGTAAACTTAGCGTCACCTGGCCCAGCGTCACTCGGGGACGGTCAGGTTAAACCTGACCACCTTCGTGCGGGTCCTCTGGATAGCCAGGATTTTTCTAGCCTTAATTGGTGTTGCTTACTATATAGCGTTATGCCGCTACTAAAAAAACAGACAAAGGTGCACGAACGCAACTACGTAGGCAGCACTGTGCCGCCTATGCCATTTGTTCTTGCACCTCTTTTGTCTGTGTTTTTAATTTCGGCATAATGTCATACAGTAATTATATTGTATCAGCATGCCTATTTCAAGCATCTGAACATATAGTTAACGAAGTTCTTCTTAAAACATAGCAGAACAAAAACAAAAAGGTTATGTGTGAACAACAACAAAAAAATGAAGTTTAAACAGACCTTCTCCCATTTCGTGTTTATAGTTAGGGAAAAGTCAACATCAAGATTAGCTTACGTTACATATCTGGTTCATTCGGTTACTCCAAGTTTGAATTCAGCTACCACAACAACTGAGATTCTCGCCTAAGGTTGTTACTCTAAGACACTTTTGTATGAAGTACCGGGAGCCTACATTTGTACACAATACAGGTGCATGCGACATGCAGCATATGCATAGTCTGCGTGGTTAGCGAGAGATTTCATTCCTTCGTGTGTTGGGCTATGCCCATCAACCACGTCTGCGTGAAAGAATTCATGAGCTGAGTTGAATAAAGGCACACACTACACTATATTGCAACCCATATTCATTGTAAAGGTGGTCGTCATGGCCTGCCAACGTAATTATGAGAGTATAGCAAAGCCAAATGTGCAAGAAGACTGGCCATGCACAAGCGCTTGCTTACAACTGACATATTATCGTGCGTAATGTATTTTTTTACGCATGGTTGAAAGAACACCAAAAATACTGCATACTCAGGGCAGAAGCTTATTTCTCGAAGACCAAGCGAGTATATAGGTACCACAAGGTAAACATACCATAAAGTGGTAAAAAAAAGGTGTTTTATAAGCAATAAAACGAGCTAAAAGCGTATATTTATAGCAATTTAACGGCATCGTAAAATTCTTATCTCTTCCAACGTCTGAGCTTTCACAGATGTTTAGAATTATTTCTGTGATCAGGTGCTAAAAAGGTGAAACAGAAGAAGAAAAAAAAAAGCCTTCGCTGTCATACGGCTGCCGATATTCCAAGGGTGGGGCACATGACGCATGTGGGGAATCACTGCAGCCTTGGCAAGCTTCCGCGACACCATCACGTGCGGGTATGCATTCGTTATTTCACGTGCCCTAAAATTGTTGTTTGATTGATTGTTTGATTGATTGATTGATATGTGGAGTTTAATGCCGCAGTGGAGGGCTCGGAAATTTCGACCACCTGGGGTTCTTTAACGTGCACCCAAAACTGAGCACACGGGCCTACAACATTTCCGCCTCCATCGGAAATGCAGCCGCCGCAGCCGAGACTCGATCCCGCGACCTGCGGGTCAGCCACTAGACCACCGCGGCGGGGCGCCCTAAACGAGTTGTTTTCAATTTTCGCGGACAGAACTTGCGCCATCTTTTGGTTAGTAAAAGAGCACGTGAAATGATGTATATGCAGGCGAAAATGCTCGATTATCTTTTTTTTTTCTGGGTGCGTATGCAGAGTAGCAAGATACAGTTCTTAGCTTCTTACCTTACTATTTGCTTCTTACTAAGAGATTAATATAGCTGACAACGTCTAAGAGCAATTCCAGAAGCAGGAAGCACAGCTTGCCCTATGAGATTAGCATGCTGCGTTTGGCAGACTTCCTAGAAAATGTGGCGCACAATGATAACTTTTTAATGCCTTGATCGCCTATATTCACACGTGATTTTTCCTATGTGAATAAAAACAAAAACAAAACTCCACAGTAGGAGGAGGAGGATCGGAGGAGGAAGGGCAGGGAGGTTAGCCAGTTATCAGACCGGCTGGCTACCCTGTGCTGAAAATTGGTAAAAGAATAAAAGATGACAGAAAATAGGCGTTAAAAGAGAGAAAAAGAAGGGGAAGGACGACAGTGCGATCCACGACGATGCTTACAGTAATCTTCATTTCTCAGCTATATGTCTTCTGCTTCAGTTGGGCCCTTTTAAAACGCTCATGATTTTTCACGCACTCTGGGTTTTAACAGCCGTTATTCTTATTTTCAAGACAATAAGATGCGGTAAAAAAGTCATAACCATAATTGGATGACCCCGGACATTCGATATCAAAAATTTCATGAAAGGCATAAAATGTGTTTAAACATTGCGATTTACCGAACTATATCTGGTAACTTAACAACCAAGCGTTCTATTCCTGTGTAAGAGTAAGTCACTGCAGCTCGCACAAAGGGACGTACAAAGGAGTTCTCAATTAGAGGCAGCATAAATCAGCTAGAAAATGAATAAGGCACAAGCAGAAAACAAAAAATTAATTCAGAAACTTCGTAGTAGGGTATAGTGCGTGCACAATATATGGAAATATTTTCGGGCCTGTTTTACTTCTTGAAATTCGTAAGCACATGTGTTAAAATGCTTTGTATATTATATGATGTCTTGTTCATAACTTTGCACCATGTTCATAATTTTATATTAGCCATCAACTTATATTTCTTTATTTGTAGCTGCACCGAAGCTAAACGTGCGTGCGAAATAGTCGTCGTGACGTCTCCAGTGCCGCACGTGCGTGCGCACACATTCGAACGCACGCAAGCACGGCCGCACGTGTCCGCTGTGATTTTGAAGTTGTTACGATGCTCGGCAGCTGACCGGAAGGTTGGGGGTTCGATCCCGGCTACAGCAGTCGTATTGCGATGGAGGTGAAATGCCATATAGAGGCCCTGTAGTGCGCGATATTAGTGCAATTTAAAAAACACCAGCTTGTCTAAATATCGTGGCGCCTGCCCTACGGCGCCTCTCATAATCACAGCGTGACACACGTGCACGCACGCACGCATACAATCATGCACAAGTACCCTCGCCAAAACCGCTTCGCAGCACATGAAAGGCTGGATACAAGAGTCGAAAATGTGACGCCGACCCTGCTTTACAACAAATAACGTGGTCAACGCACCGAGCGATAAATGAGGAACACATAAGCTTCGTGAATGAAAAGTTGCCCAACTATGGCCCAAGAGAGTAATGTCAGGTATTGCAGTGTGGAAGCAGAAAACTTTTCTTCGGATGTTCTCAGTGGACAGCACAGCAGTCGTGATGTCGTAAAGTGAACCGCGCAAATGAGAGGCGAATGCCTTTATGACCGCTCTGGAATACTCTAGGCAATAAGCAGGAGTTACGTCATTGAGCTGACGAAATTTTCTGGTGGTCTTATACCATATATGCGACCCAGGAGTGCATGGAATCCCAAATGCGTCCTTCGCCGCACCAATTACCCCATTTGCTACTTTTGTGTTTGGCATCAGACAAACTATGGGTTGAAGGCGAAAGTCGACCAACGCAACTACAGCGTGTACGACGGACGCTTCTGCTTTTTCGAGTTTTTTGGGTTCTCTTTGCTTTTCCGTTGCGACGTAAGCCTATACATATTAACGTTCCGGATATGTGGGGTACAGGGTGGGAAATGAAAATATTACAGAATATTCTGCGCATTGAGATGAGGGAATTTCGGGCCCACAGTTTCATTGCTATCAGGTTGCATTCCGTATCAACAAGGATCTCGAGGTGGAAGGCACAACACACATAAGGTGTTGCGCATAGTGTACTTCTTTCTTTTTGTTCGTTTGCTTGCGCAACACAACCGATTATCGTAGAGATGTTTACTAAATAGATGGTTATATCAAAGTTGTGACGCAATTTTGCGTCTAGAACCTAATATGACACTCAAAACAGTTCACGACAGTGCGGCGTGGCGTGTCAGCAGCATGCATGTGCCTAGAATAGACAGTAGCTAAACTCCAAGTGCGCACGTAACCATAAAAACGTAAGCGATCAGGCGGGCAGCCTTAGACATTGTTGTTAGTTTATGAGTAAACGGCACCCCGAGCTTCTTTATTGCATTTTTGTACTCATCTTTGCTTTAGTGTGCTTTTAATGCACTGTGGCAAAACCAATGTTTTCTTTTTTTTCGTGATGGTATTGCAATATCTGTCTTTCATTTGTTGCGCACCGCATTTCGGAACTTTCACAGCTTGAAAGCTTGTGTCGAGGTTGCTGTCTAGGTCAACCTTGTAAGCTTGGTTTCATTAAGCATGATTTCCACAGCAGATATTTTTCACGAATGGCAGTCTTGCTTTCCTTATTCTGAAAACCACTTTACTGATATTACTTCGCTGGAACTGAAATTAATTTACGTAAATTTACCACGGCGCACATGTCTGACAAGATAACGAGCTATGTACTATGGCTCATGATTCCTTTCAAAGGGAGCCGTTCTTATCATTTCTCACTTCATAGATGACAGCCATTTTATAAACCTAATGCGTAAACTAGTGAAATATTTTTAATGATGTAATTTACATACCTGCGACCCAGAAATTATGCGCTTAACAAAATTATACCTAAAACAGCGCAACAAAGGACTAGGAAGCGGAAAAAACAGGCGAGCGCTGGGATCCTATCCCTGGTTCCTTGGTGCCCTGTTGTCAATATAATGAACTACCAAGTTGCCCAAAGATTTGCACGTTTAAGGCAAATGCGACGAGGTGACGCAGTTGTGTGCAGCTCCTTTGAAATATGTTTGAAATTTCAGCGAGAAAAAAACAGTGATCCGAAGTTCATGACTTCTGAATTAGTGCAATTTAATTATCAACCTACAACATATTTACGTTACCTTTGTATTTTATACATCAGCAAAGTGGTCCTGTGTTGTAATTATACATTTAGTACCTTGCGGTACTATAGCCGAAAGCAGGCATAAAATTGATGAATAAACAAGGACTGTTCAACTAGGGAGTACACAGGGTTTTTTCGTTTTTTTTTTCTCAGGGGGTGGGCTCACATTACACATTTTGAAAGAGAGAGAGAGAGATTGTGGTTACAAGAGGCAATAGAAAAAAAATTGAGCCCCGTAACTGTCTGCATCAGCGTGCGACACCTCAACAGTACCTCACAAGGAATGGGGGTGAGGAGGAATTAAAAGGACAGGATTAAAGGTAGAGAGAGAGAGATGTACGCTAGGACAGCGAGCGACGACATAAGAGAGATAGGAAAGATGGAAACATGGTCACAGGAGTCTCAGGACGGGGCACCACTTGCGAGAGCTCTTGTCGGCAACAGGATATGACGTAGGGCTAATCCAGTCGGCCGGAGCTGCGCTGACGTCGTCGTAAGGGACCGGCGGCAACAGGTGGCGAAGGACCAACCCAATCGGCCAGAGCTACGCATTCGTCGGAGATCGCGAGGGCATAACCGGTCGGCACGGAACCCAGCGCATTTTGTAAGTTTGCGCGTCGTCCGTATGTGTGCGCGTATATATACCCATACAAAATGAAATGTTTTTTTTTGGGGGGGGGGGAGGGGAGGATTTTTGAACCCCCCTCCATTTATTGACTACGCCGTATAGAGATAACAAATTGAGGGGAAGCTGGAAGGTCAACTATAATTGTTGCATCCGGTTGGCTACCCTCCACTAAGGAGAGGAAAAAGAGGAAAAAGATGAGAAGCCAGGAAGAGAGAGAAAGAATAAGGGGAATGGCGGGTAGGTTAGCTAGGGTTGAGCCCCGGTAGGCAACCCTGCACAGGGTTCATCATTATACGAATTCCCTCGTGATAGCTAATGGCTTAAATTGCTGGGAGCTGTTGGGACAAACATGTGACAAATGAGTACAAATGCACAAAGACAGGGCACCAGCCAACACGTGCCATATTCTTCCCATAAAGGTAACGATCTTACACAGAATGTAAACTGCGTTAACAAAGTGGAGAAATATTCTGTAAAACAAAGAGCTTTCAGCAGTGATGCATAAGTGGTACAACACCATGATTTTATTTCGTTTGGATGTACTTATATACTGCCTGTGTGACACCCAGCTGCTTTTCTTTGTTTTGGGAAGTTTTATTTTCTGCTGTCGAATGTAATATGCACATAAGACCCCATTTCAGCGGGATACTGCCGGAAACAGAGACTGAGTTCTAAAGCAGCACGCGCTTTATCTTTATTTATTGTAAGAGTAAGTTTATGCAAATCAATATTTATATGACGCCTCCGGCTCACTGAAAGCTGCATTTTGCAGCATTAGGTATAGGTTCGTCTGCTTTGGAGCCCTGTGTCCTTTCTTCCACCTTAGAGCGTTTAATTTGCGAATCATAAGCAGAGACTGAACCATGAACTTGCATTGTATGCACCTTTCTGCAAGTATGCATTTCGTATAGCACTTTCAGCACTCCTCTTTTCTTGTTCTTATGAACGCCCTGACTAATCCTGGGTGTGGAAAGCCCCTCTTAGGAATTAAAGCGGTTGAGTTTCAATGAATATAGCTTGAGTGACTGAAAGCCGTGCTGTTTCTGTGTTCACGCCGCTTCCTTATTTTCTTCCCTGGACGCACGGATAAAATATGGGAGCGAACTTGCGCAGCCATTAAACCACGGGTCACAACCATGCGGCCCACTGTTGTTTCACGTGCAACCCATGGCTTTAAAGAAATAATAAGTTTGTGAATTAGCCAAATCGTACTGGTGTTGTTTGCTTGCTTGTTACGATTAGCAACACTTTGTCCGCTGAGCTTTAGAACGAGACTGGTCTCAAGAATATTATTAGTGAAGCAACCTATGTGGTGAGTTCATGGTAAAACGTGATCACGGTATAAAGCCTTTATATTTTACAATCACCATCGAGATTTGCATTAATCTGGAGATCAGCATTTATATGTTTCTCGAGTCACGATGCTAAGTTTCTTGAGCAATCGTCCCTCTGTATTATATAAGGTAAACGCGTTTTTTCGAATGGCAGTGTTAAAGGTCACTTTATTCACACACCACCACCCCCTTCACCCATTATTGATTTATCTGGCCCTTGTGGGACTGAATTCTATGACTTCGGCCTTCTCGCTGATGTCAGTTTGAGACCCCTGCATGAAACAGTCATTTTAAACGCCAATTGTTTTGCGTTGTCTGCTACTTTTACGTGTTTTTGTTTCTTCGTGTATTGTTTGTACGTGAAACATGTGTGCGTATTCAAAAAGTGATGCACAGTCGGAACATTTTAACTGTATATGGTCATAATAGCCATTCGATGAAGTTGTGCGCTCTCTCTCATTCGACTTACGTGCCAAGTCACTGCTTGAGCATTGCTTGCTAAACTGCTCAGAAGGAATGAAAAAATGGTAGAAATGAAATGCTGTGATTTTAACCATACCAGGAAAGCCGATTTTCGAACCTGCACGAAACTAACTTGGACAAGTGGATCTGACAGTGATGTCTTGTACCACTCAAACGCAATGGCCATGTTAGTGACCTCAGATTTGTGTGTGTCTGTGTGCTGTATTATGTGGTATCCTTCTCTTTCCCTCTTTCAATCTATTCCTTCCAGTTCTCATATGTTTAGAAGATTAGTGGGCGTATTCATAGTGGGATGGGCAGTCGAAATATTTTAACTATCTATCGAGATAGCAAATTGAAAAGTTGTACTTTCTCTCTCTGTTTCTTTCTCATGTGATCTACATGCCAAGTCACTGCTTGATCATTGCTTGCTACTGTTCAGAAGATTGAACAAGCATACTACTAGCATCTCTAATTGTTACTGTGCAATGTGTACTTTGTGGTACACATTGCAGGGTAACAGTGAAACCTGCAAAAGCTGCTTCTTCAGAGCCCGTTGTAAGCTCTCTTGCGGTGACTAATACAAGCACAGTGGCAAGGTCCCCACTGTAAAATGAATTATTGTATGCGAAATGGGGACGCGCACATTATGTCATGTATATTAAACTAAGGTTGCACGGTAAGCTTGTTGGTTATTCATGCTGTTCGAGGTATAGCGCATCCCGGACGGACAGTGAAGAAGACACAGAACACATACACGGCGCTAACTTTCAACAATGCGGTTTAATCCGAGAAACAGCAATACTCATACCCAAATATGACGCGTCACAACCACGTGCTAGAACCACTAAAATTGTGATCTACTGCAACTCACGCGAAATCCAAATATTGCAATTCTTTCAATGATAATGAAACCGATGGCTTGCTTTACAGGCGTCTCCAAATTTATCAATGAATTTCGCTTCTATAATGAGCCTTGTCATTTGGTTAGTGCTTCTTCCGATTATGCTGGTGCGATTAAAGAGGGGTTGGCACCCACATTCTTTGCAGTGAATTGCAAGAAGACCCTCAGGCTGTGCCTTGGCCACGTTATTCTTGTGTTCGTTCAGCCCATCATTGATGTATCTACCGGTTTGGCCTATATAGCATGCATCACACGTTAATGGGATCCGGTAGATGACTCCTGTGATGCACGCGACAAACCTAATACGGTGGCTCTTTTCGCACAGACCTTTCTATGGGTGCTCCGTATTCGTCTTTCGGCAAAGACTGTTTAGCTTGATGGGTGATGGGTAAAGGTAGACGACAGGTAAAAACTAAGAAGCTCAATATAAAGGACCTTTATTATTCACTGCCCCACTCCCAAGTAATGACGTGCATTCACGAATCCACTGAAGAATTTGGAACTGTCAAATTTCAGAACGAAGTAGGTGGTTCAGCAGAGAGCTTCATGGAGCTTCTTAGTTTTTACCTGTCGTCTACTTTTATTACTTACAAGGGATCAACATATCTGCAGAATAATGGTGTGTGTATTGCATCATGTCTCGCTCCGGGTTTAAGCAATTTGTACTTAGCTAAGTTAGACAGAGACCTCAACGATGTACTACAAGAGTCAAATGTTCTTAAAATTTTTCATTTCGTAGACGATTTTATTTTATTTGTTCACAGCTCAACCGAACAGCTTGAGGAAGTGTGTTCCAGCACACAAGTCGCTGTTTAAAAGAGCCTTGAATCCCTCGAAGTGTCTTTTAAAATGCCGTGTGACAATGTGATTTGGTTTTGAGATGTCCGATTTGTTTTCAATGATGATCAGACATGCTGGTATTATCACCCTCGTGCTAACAAACCTATACTTCCATATAACTCGGCGCACTCCAAGCTTGTCAAGCGAAGGATTGTTAAGATGTGCCTTACTAACACCTTGAAGAAGTCCTGCCAGCATTGTTTGCCTTTAAGCATGAGAGAGCAAAGAAAACGTTTAGCTGACTCGGGGTACCCCCAACAAGTCCTGACTTCTGTCGCGGAAAGCCTTCTGAGGCAAATCCGCTCCGACGGAGCCGCGGAAACGCGTGCTACGTCTGCAAGGAAAGGTTTAGCTGTAATCCCATATATTCACGGTGTTTCACATAACCTGAAGAAATTAGCAGAACTTTGCAACGTGCGAGTAGTTTTCTCGGCACCCATCAAGCTAAACAGTCTTTGCCGAAAGACGAATCCAGAGAACCAGAGAAAGGTCTGTGCGAAAAGAATCACCGTATTAGGTTTGTCGCGTGCATCACATGAGTCATCTACCGGATCACATTAATGTTTGATGCATGCTATATAGACCAAACAGGTAGATACATCAATGATAGGCTGAACGAACACAAAAATAACGTGGCCAAGGCACAGCCTGATGGTCTTTTTATTTATTTATTTATTTATTTATTACAAGTACCTACATCGCCCATTGGGCATTGTTGTAGGGGGGTTACAGTAAAAATATAATACAAAACAGCAAAATTAAAGGCAAATAAATCGTGCCTTACAGTATACAGGAGAAATCAACACTTGTAGTACAGCGTTAGAACAAAATTGCAAAACACAGGATTATACAACGAAATCAGAAATTATACTTATAAAAATCAACAACCAAGAGAAGTACAAAGCAAACGTTAAATATATGGGTTATTTCAGCAGCTCAAACTGCTGTTTCAATGGCTGTTAGGAAATTAGAATCAGAGAATATTGGTATTTTTAGCGCATTCCACTCACTAATAGAATTTGGAAAGAAAGAGTATTTAAATACATTAAATCGACAGGTATATTCTCTAATTTTATATAAGTGATCTTTCCGTTTGGACATATAACTAGGCGTCTTTAAATACCGCTCTTTATTTAGTCCAGTCTTATCGTGATATATATTATAAAGAAATTTAAGTCTTTGAACTTTCCGTCGTCTTCTTGCAATTCACTGCAAAGAATGCGGGTGTCAACCCCTCTTTAATCGCACCAGCATAATAGGAAGAAGCACTAACCAAATGACAAGGCTCAATATAGAAGCGAAATTCATTGCTAAATTTAGAGACGCCTGTATAAACAAGCCATCGGTATCATTATCGTTGAAAGAATTGCATTATTTGGATGTCACATGAGTTGCGGTAGATCACATTTTCTAGTTCTAGCACGTGGTTGTGACGCGTCATATTTGGGTATAATTATTGCTGTTTCTTGGATTAAACCGCATTGTTGAAAGTTAGCGCCATGTACGTGTTTTGTGTCTTCTTCTCTGTCCCGTCATGGATGCGCTATACCTCGAACGTCATGTATAATATTTTAATAATTGTTATACGAAGAAGCGAGGCACCCGTTACGCATATGAAAGGCATGATGTGCACTATTTTGGCGTTGTGTCTTATTCCCTGAATATTCATGGCTGAGCCCAAGGTAATAGGTGAGAAGCTTTAAACCACGCACTCGCTACGCAATCCTATTTGTGTGAACCCTGCTCGTTGTTTCGCTCTTCGACCGGGCTTTATGACTCCTTGTAAATTAATTCCTTTAACGACATCACGCCTGCATATAGGGTCTTCTTGCGAGGCAGTTTCAAAAACCAGCGTGGCTCCGTGATTGAATTATCGACTGCCTCGTCGAGGATCCAGCTTCGAGTCCCAACCAAGCCTAGGATATATTTTTCTCATTGTACACGATGACGGTCGCGTACACTGGCAGCGGCCGACAACTACGCTACCGGAGTTGGCGGCACTCGTGGTGATTTCTGAACTGTTTTCGCTGTAGAATTCAAATGACAACCCATGTGCCTCGTGGTTCCATACAGCCATACGAACTGCGCATTGACTTTGTACTCAATGTTTTCACGTCACTATAAAAAAATAAGAATAAATATTTTCGTTCTCGTGCCATCGAAGGCTATGTAAAATAGCTACGTGGGAAAAATTTGGCCTTCGTGTCGCCTTACAAAAATGTACAAGGAACCCTGAGAGTTTTTTTAGCTTCACCGCAAAAAGATGTCCTACCGTGGTGAAGCAACATTTACAGTGTCCACAGCAGGTGAGAAATTTTGCATCGTAAGGAATTCAATTCCCATATGAACATGCTTGAGTTGGCCGTGCTAAAACCTCTAACAGTTAGAAGTAATCGCGAATATCTCCAGCCTAAACACCAAGAAACCTAATTGAGACCAAAGACCGAGATTGATATAAAAAAATTGCCCGTAGCTTTCCTCGGGGGGACACTGAGGAGGATGCGGAGCATATAATTGGTTACGGGGTGTTAAAGTGCGACTTACTTGGGTCGATGGCTAAATTGGTTAACGTGGTTGTGAAATGGGGTGTTAAATGAGTGAACACGTACGGCACGTATGCGAAAGGGCGGTGTTTTATTTATTGCGACGAACTTTGAGGACGATGGCTTTGTGGTCGGTAAAGTAAAGAGTGAGTACAAACCAACGGACGAGCCGCAACTGAGCGAGCGAGCGCCGACCTTGAGTATATATACACGCGACGGCGCATGCGCTGTCAGCTGTCGAATGTTCTCGAAGGAGAAGCGCGCGCGCGGCACAGATGGCGACGGCGCGACGGCGCATGCGCTGTCAGCTGTCGAATGTTCTCGAAGGAGAAGCGCGCGCGGCACAGATGGTGGGCGACGGCGCGACGGCGCATGCGCGCGCGTCAGCTGTCGAATGTTCGAGAAGTGGTGCGGACGGCGCACTACAAGGCGCGAGTATAAGATGCTTCCGCATCTAAAAAGATCATTTACCCTAGCAATCTGCTGGCAGCCTGGTGTGAACTATGCGTCGAGGACGTCCCTGTAACGGCTTCATGAACAGCAGTGCATTCCTAACCTGCGTTGGGCAATCGCCTAAGCTTGAAATTTTAATTACACCTCGCTGTACTGAACAGCCAAATTCTTACTTAATTCGGCTGATGTGTCCATCATAGACTTCCAATGAACGTCTCGAGAATGTGAAGAAAAGTGCCAATCTTCCAAAGTCGGTATATTTCAGGAGCTGAGCTACTTCGCTGAATTCTAGAACGCCATAGGGGAGATGCAGTCACCTCAGAAGTTGTTAAAACTAGTAAATTTAGAGGAATTGGAAGTGGTTATTAGCATTCATCCATTTTGGACCAATGTTATGGTACAGTTATCTCCAAATTTTGTATTACTGTAAACTCATTATGTTATTGGTGTTATCTAACTACAATTTTTAATCTTTCTACATCCTAACTTCATTACTAGCTTTGTATTGTTATTTATTTAGGTAATCACAAGGGGGTATTCTGGCTCACTTCTAAAGATTTTCGGTACGTCCTGCGGTGATATTTCATTCACGTTACCTTCAAGGTCATTTTATAAAAACCAGAAAAGCATGAAGTCATGCAAAGGAATGGAAAATTTATTGGTAATCTTTCAATTGCATTATGCTTATTATGATATAGATATGAAGGAAAAAAGTTGATGAAAATACAGCTTGCCCCTGGCAGGAGCCGAAACTGCAAACTGCACATAACATGTCCAATGATCTTTGGTAAGTGAGCATTGAATAAAAAAAGGAGAACACGATTGAATGAGGAATCGGGTAAAAATGAGATTCTGCACATTGTGCAAATCATCTTTATTTTTCATTCAATGTCACTCGTAACAAGCTTCATTCGATATGCCCTAATTATTGGAACTCTGTCTCGAAACATGTATATGATTATAGCTGATACCGTAGTAGAGCTTCTCGAAACTATTGACCAGGTGGGGTTGGTAGATCAGCTGGGATATCGAAGACCAGATGAGAGACCAGTTGGGAGATCGAAGACAATGACCACTAACGCTTGCACTCCCTCGACTCGACAAACACTTAGCTTAATATTCTATTCTGCTGCAGGATACTAGCGCAGAACTGCTGCGAGCACCGTATGTTTTTTGTAGAAGACTTTTTTTATTTCAATATTTCTCAGCGAATCATGCAACTAAATTTTTTAATATGTGTCTTGCGAATCCCCTATATTCATGATGTTTTTTTATTTCACAAGGCGACTCTGAGCCCTTCGTATCACCACTATTAGAAAAACGGTAAATGTAATGTGTACTCATGTACAAGAACTCGCTCAGGGCTATACAGTTACAAGTTATAAAGCGTCACGGGTATGTACCCGTATGCAGGTGGTGGTTCCAGTGACCTCACGTTCGTATCATTAATGATTTTCCTGCAGGCTAACTCAGGGCATTATTTCTCAACATTACCCCACTAATTCTGCCGTAACCCTTGGAAAATTCGCGCTTACAGCGACAAGCGGGACCGCACGAAAACAAATTAAACAAAATTGAATCACCTCTTTTAGTTCGACCGCGTTAGTGGCCATATTAGTCTAATCACCTCCAGCGGAGTCAAAATCTATGCGACAAACGACAATGGCACGCTGTGGCGAAACATATGTCCCGAAGACACGCCCTTATTACCTCTGTCATACATAAGCCCGCAGAGAAAACCGTCATTTGTTGCTTTCGCGAATGGGCTGGACTCAATTAACCAGAGACGAGCGAGCAGGCTAGGGGCAAAGCAAATGTGTCACATGCCCAAGTCTCGGCCCAGTTTTTTTTATTATGCAACAGGACATAGGCCATAATTAACCGAAGTTGAGATTGCGGCAAATATCGCGATGGCACATCCGACGTGCACCGAGCGTAGTGAGTTTCGAAATGACGGAGTGGCGATGTCACCACTGGGCTTGTACTTTCTCGCTTTGCTAATCAATGCCGAAATCTACGCTCATTTGCCTTTGTCTGAAATAGGTTCAGAAGAACTTGGGCGTGACGGGTTTCACGGCGAGCCGCGCTGTTTCGTAAATTCCGAGGTCGTTGCCTTCATAAAGCGAAGTCATTTGTAAATATTGCGTTAGAAGAATCTGGTTGAGATTGACCGAAAAATTTTTCAAAAGAGGCAAGGAAAGCTGCTCAACTCACTTGAAACATTTCAGTGGGAACCCCACTGGCGTTCCTATTGGAAAGATTCGATGTTTTAGAGCGGTACCTAGGCTCTTCGATGTACAAACCAAGAAAATGGCTCGGGCCATGAATTTGTCATTTAAATAAAGCCAGGGAGATTGCAACTCTACACAGGCGCGTGTTGTCGCTACGCCACTGACAGAGCTTCGGTGAAACGCAGGTACGGCGCGGTCTCGAAAATGAACAGCAGTTCAAATTAAGACTTTGGTGCCACCACTTTCAGTGGCGCTGGCTGCACGAAAGTGCGACCAATTGTGACCACGGTGGCTGACCAATTGTGATCAAGGTGGCTGCGTAGAAGTTCACTGCACGTTCGCACGGAGAATATCGAAGGCACTGTGCAGTGTGTGTGTGTGTGTGTGTGTGTGTGTGTGTGTGTGTGTGTGTGTGTGTGTGTGTGTGTGTGTGTGTGTGTGTGTGTGTGTGTGTGTGTGTGTGTGTGTGTGTGTGTGTGTGTGTGTGTGTGTGTGTGTGTGTCTGTGTGTGTTTTAGGGGCTTGTGAATTTCGAGATGCGGTCGTTGCTGCTACAGAAGTTATTATTTTGGAGCCGCTTCGCCACAACCAGGCGTGGAGGAAGAAGTGGCAGTAGGAAGAACGCCGAGACGTATGGCTCATAAGTTAGCACACAACACGCTTGGTATAATCCTGTTAAACGAAAGTCATTTCAAACTTCCTAATTCCGCACCTATCTCACAACATTGCAAAACAGCCCTGCCGCGGTGGTCTAGTAACTAAGGTACTCGGCTGCTGACCCGAAGGTCGCGGGTTCGTATGCCGGCTGCGGCGGCTGCATTTACGATGGAGGCGGAAATGTTGTAGGCCCGTGTGCTCAGATTTGGGTGCACGTTAAGGAACCCCAGGTGGTCGAAATTTCCGGAGCCCTCCACTACGGCGTCTCTCATAATCATATGGTGGTTTTGAGACGTTAAAAGCCCACAAATCAATCAAAATTGCAAAACAATCGACAAAGGTACTTTCAGGCGTGACTGCGTCGAGCGATAACACGTGTGTTTCAGACGTTCAAAAGGTCTTCCTGTTGGAGACGAAGACAAGTGTGCGTATCACCAAATACCATCGACAACCGAGAAACTGTGCAAGCTTAGTGGTCGAAGCTGCCTACTCTGCAAGACCTTGCATCAAGACATCGGCGGTCATACATCGAATGTGTGCGCAGCAGCTTATTGTCAGCTGTTACTAGTTACAAATGAGTATGCATGTTCACATCTTTGAGAGTGTCGAGCAAGAGTTATTGCTGCGCGCTTTGCGTACTTTTATTTTTAAACGGGACGTGGGGATAACGAAGTCTCATACCCATCGTCGCAGTGCAATATCCTTTGCGGTGCGCTATTCAAATAGATGTATTAGTTTCCATCTGGGCTCCTGTGGACATGGCTTTATGAGAGAGAAACATTGAAGACCATGTTGTTGTACGGAATTTTTTTTCTTTTTTTGTGTGTGTCACTGTGCCACCTAAATCATTTTTCAGTTTTCCACTAGGGCATACCCTGGGAAAGTTAAAATTTTTCTTTCAGCTCATAATCGTGTGCATTATATTCGCGCACTAATTGCTCTTGCGTATTCATCACTGTGCATTGCAGTGCTTCTTGCAGCTTTAAAATACGTTAGCATATATAACACGGCTTTATCGGCATTGTATTTGCGTATAATCTACTGTGAGTTACTTTGTCTAATCCCAGGAAGATAATTTCGTGTATTGAGAAGAAAAATTGCCAAAGTCGTAAAAGACTGAACGAGCCAGCCTGAATTTAAAGTTGCGAAAATAGTTTGTTGTGCTACAAATTTCTCAGTAAAGGATTTTCTGAAGTCTGCGTACGCTTCCAGGGGAGAATATAGGTCGTCTGGCTTGCGCATGTAAACTAAGTGCCCACTGAGGACAGCAATAGTTGGTATACGCCATGCAGGCAATCACGAAATTCTCTCCCAAAGCGGCGATAAAGGGACCTGACAGCCACAACTGACACGATGCCACTGCGGCCATTGTAAACTTGAGTGAAAAGAGTGACTACCTACGAGGTCTTTCGTATACGTCGGTATATAAAGTTACGCGTCAAAATAGGATGCACGACCATTCCTGGTGGTGTGCGACAGCTGGCACAACACTCAACTTGATTGTACACAGTTCTTTTATCGCAGTCGTTGTGAACTTTTTCGTTTCCTACTGTCTGCGCACGCCACGAGAAGCACGACAAAGCTGCTTCACACGCTCTGATCAGAATTTCCGTTGTGCTGGTCAACCTATTGAAAATATAAGCGCCGAAAACTTTTATCAGATGAGATTTCTCGCCGCCTGCTCTCTCTGTAGCAGTCTATACACAATGCGGAAGTGGAATTGTCTATTTCAACAAAAAACTGAAATGCTTTGGATCTCAGTGTGTAACTTACGCATTCAAAGTGAACATCCTTTGCCACCACGTGTGTGTTTGAATATTTAAGGTGTGGAGAATGGTTTTCAACAGAAACGCTATGCAAAGCTTCCTTCCTTTGTCATTCGCAAAACAATCGCCATGTTTGACCTAGCCTTTGAATGCACTCGTGCGAACTATCTCTGTTCACACACGTGTACTTTAAAGCGTTAAATGCATCATTAAACGTGAGAATTGACAGGTGTCTCATATCGGCATCGCACGTCGTTGGTGGTATCAATGTGAGTGATAATAATAATATTAAGCAGGGTTTAGCATATAAAAGCTACCATATAATTATGAGAGACGCCTTAGCATAGGGCTCCAGATATTAGGACCACCTGGGGTTTTATGACGTGCACCTAAATCTGAGCACATGGGCCTACAAAATTTTCGCCTCCATCGAAAATGCCCCGGGCACAGCCGAGATTCGGTCCCATAACTTTCGAGTTAGCAGCCGAGCGCCATAACCACTAGACTACCAGGGAGGAGCCAACAACGTGAAAGACAAAAAAATCACACGATAACGTAACTATAGGGCATCATCATGACGTCACGGATCACCAAAGCTTGTGGCTTCAATATGACGTCATTATGATGCTCTCTCCCCAACCATATCTTTAATATACATGTCTGAAATAATGGTTCAATTCAGTTCAATTGATCGTTATATTGCATGGTGAAGTCATCATAGTGCACCATTGCTTTGTGAAGGATGGGTGATCTCGGAGGATATGAAATGCACAGGGCGGTTCAATCCTGGAGGCCTGACATAACCGCGTTAGATCCAGAAAGCCTTCGAAGGGAGCGCGGGAGGCTCAGTACATCGGCTTGAATGAAAAAGAATATGATAGTTTGCGCCCTGAAGTCGACTGCGGCAGATGCGTGAGAGAACATGTGAGTTTTTCGGCAGTGCTCTTCCTGCTTATCCTGTGCAATTAACGTTGTCAAGGGCACCGGTCATGTACGCTACCGAATAATTGAAGTGATCTCGCGTCTTTGCGCTTCCTTTCTATTTTTTGAATTTGTTCAGTGTTATTGAAAACTGAGGCTCGAGAAAGAAAACCGTAGGCGTTATTAGGGTGAATTGGAGTGTAGGACTCAGCTAACAGTGAGTGCTAATCGCACTGCGTGATGTCTGAAAGTTAAGCCTTCTTTTGGGGGGTAACAATTCCAGCAGTAAATTTGTTGGAGCATTCACAACTATACATAAATGCTGGTATAAGTGATAAATATGCCTTCATTTTGTTTTTTACAAATTGCGCAGAAATATAAGTAAACAATGAACAAGCAATACTGATCCTACTTAACAAAATATTACCATGGTGAAACGATGTCTGCAGTAATATAACTATGAATTTCTGTGCAAAAGTTGGCTCTCTTTGTATTTTTCTATAGCTGAAGAAAATTAGTTCTTTGAGTCTATTTTGAGTATGCTGGCTTCCGACTCTTTAAAAAGACACGCTAACTTTGTTTGCAGGTCATCACTCACTCCCCGTGAAAATGTCGGTCTCAGAACGAAGTTTACGTATCTCTTTGAACAGAGTCATGTACCTAACAAGTAAGGACTTACTCTTAAGACTAACACGTCCCTTTTTTCTTTTTTGTTAAAGAGTATATCATACGTGTTATGCACTCAAACACTGCTAAAAGACCACTAAAGTTGTGCAGAGCAGTTTAGCACACCAGAGGAGGCCTGGCGTATACGTTAAATAGCATATCTTGTTCCTGAGCGCTCAACTGTCAGGTTAGCGAGAAATTGAAAAAAAAAAGAAACATATGCATACAAAATTTGAGTGGTGATTAGAAACCTATGACATGAACTAACATCGAATTCGAAGCTACAAAGCACGCGAGTATCATGTCACCGCCACCTTCACTGAGACTTCTCAGCTCTGAAAAAGCTTCAAGGTAGATCCGCCGGCCCACTGACGGTTTTTCGTTGCATGCTAACAGCCAGTACGCCAGACCAGAGAAAAACCCTGGTCGCGAAATGGAAACTCGCGTGCGTACCAGCTAAAAAGCCTGTCACGCACGATTGAATGATTCTAAAAGCCTTGCAATAAGCTTTTGGGAGGGCATGATTCTTGCCTAACTCACTGCGGACAGCGAAAATCGAACAAGAAAGTTTCTATTCTTGGAGGCTAGCAGAATTTGGAACGTGCGCACACGAATAGTATTCAAAGGATAAATAATAACCTAACATTGGTTAAATTGCAGTTTACGTTACAACGCTTGTAATGCACCAAGCATGCTGTCTCAGTGTCGTTTTGCAAAAAGCTCGTGTGACTATTTCCGAGCGTGATTCTGCGCACTCTATGTTATTACATTATACATATGGTTGAAATGTGTTCGTACCGAGCTGGACAATAACATTCACGTGCATTCTAGTTTAAAAGAAAACTAACTATTCAAATATATATTTCAGCATTTAAGTTAACTTTTCTCGAAATGTAGAAACCTGTCCGAATGCTCTTACGACACTGCTACAGCATGATTCAACTAAGTCCCGGCTTTTTTAATAAATCATGTTCATTTCCCGTTTAGTCAATATGACTTTACGAATATGAACAACTATAGCTCATATGTCTAATTTAGTGCGCTCGCTTTACGCACGGCAGTATTCGTAATAGTATTTCACGCCTTACGTCTGCCCAGTGATGTCAGGTCAAATTTTCACAAATGTAAATCAATAGCTCTGGTGCACTTTCTTAATATTTTGGAGGAAATATCTTGGCATGTAGCGGTGACTCAGGTATGATGTAATTTTGTAGCTGCGAAATAAGAATACAGAAACAAGTCTGGTGGAGGCCCGGTGTATGCACGTCAGATTCAATTTCTTAGCCACAGACGCTCGTCAAATTTTTTGTCTTCACGTTGGGATCAGCGGGAGATTGACGCTATCTCAACAAGAGGTCGCAGCAGTCATTCTAGCACAAAGAAGTAGGTTGCTGGAGTGAAACGATGTACAGCGTGTGCGACAATGCTGTCGTCAAACGAGGGCGTAAGCTTCTCACGGGAGTGACAAAGCACGGCCAGAAAAATACGTTTCTGTCTCCCGGCCTTCAGTCTTTGTCTCGCGCACAGCTTGTTTCGCGCAGAAGCTGGAGCTATCAAGTCTGGAAAAGCACTATGGCTCCTCCTCTGCAAGCCTTTCGTAAATAGGTCAAAGGAGCTTCGATTTTTCATTAGAATGCCTGAGACCTCAAGCCCCGAATTTCTGATATCTGACCATTTGTGTTTAAGAACCAGTTCCCAACCATTGCTAAGTGTGAGCCACGGCTACAAAATGTAATACGATTATCCAGGTACGAAGCCTTCAAGTCCGCTACCTGCAACGAACAGAGTAATGCCGTTGTTTATATCAGGTGCGAGATGACATATATCGAGCACTCTGTAATACATCACGATGACAACCAGTATGTCTGCTTGACAGTGAAACGTAGAGACCTCATTTTCACGCTAGTAGGTGCATATATATATATATATATATATATATATATATATATATATATATATATATATATATATATATATATATATATATATATTTAACCTTCAAGCCGTTTTGAACCTGAAAGACTACATGCACTGCTAACAACCACACCTGGACTATG
The DNA here is from genome assembly GCF_043290135.1 of Rhipicephalus microplus. NCBI lineage: Eukaryota > Metazoa > Arthropoda > Arachnida > Ixodida > Ixodidae > Rhipicephalus > Rhipicephalus microplus. The sequence goes on from NC_134700.1 coordinate 218,236,460, forward strand.
GATCATCACCAGAGAATTCAACGCTCACTACTCACTATAGGGAAATCAGAAGACGACCGTCGCGGGAGGCAAGTGTTCTCCTTTGCTTCGGAGCAGCAGCTACTTTGTGCAAACGACGGAAGCCCTACGTTTCTACGGGGAACGGCATAAAGGAGATGCCTTGACTTAACATTTGTGTCAAAAGCCTATGTGGAAAGGTTTAGTAGTCCGAAGATTATGAAACTCATGGAAGTGACCACATACGAAGTTATTTAAAAATCAAGGGCCTGGGAAAATCCCAAAACTCCAACAATTCGACTCACATCGCCTTGAAAAAAAGTTTATGATTAAAGGTGCTGCTCAAGAAGCAACTTAGCATATTGAACATACCTAAAAATATTGTCAACATGAAGCTGATTGAACGACTCAGAGCAATCCGTCGTCGTGCTGAACGAAGATATGGGCGCACTAAGTCCATTCATGACTCGAAGGAGGCAAGGCGCCTACAGAAAATAAAATTCAGCGGTGGATCAACTCAGTTTAGTCCTTTCGGTGGAAATCTCTGTGCAAATTGCTGGATCCACACAAGCCTTTGACGCTGACATGAAGGATTGTTCGTGACCTACGAACATCACCACATCAACTTTGCCCCTCCAAGAATCTGTCTCTCCACCAAGGCCTCGCCGAAATTGAAGTAGCAGAAGAGGTCTTCATAAAAGTTGATGGTCAGTCGTCCGCGTGCACCACGCGTCACCTAGAAAACGCACCAGTCTCCAGAGATTCAAGAATGGACCCCTTTTTTCTCTAGAGGAACTTCAAGTGGCCTTGACGGCAGGCAAACGATCTTCATTGCCTGGTCGGGAGGAGGCCACGTACATGGCTCTTTGCAACATCGGTGTAGCAGCTCGATGGGCCCTTCTATCCGTGTACAACAACTCGTGGAGCAGCAGATTTCTCCCTCCTTCGTGGAAGTCCAGCTGCCTCGTACCTGTGCTTAAACCAGGTAAATCTCCCCTGGACTTGACTTCTCATCGCTCCATCGCGTTTGCCGGCTATTTCTGAAAACTGATGGAGAGGTTGATTTAGACTCATCTAGAGCGGTACCATGGAGCACCACGAGGCATACCCTGATGCTATGACGGGCTTTCGGCGTGGGCGGCTCGCTATTGATAACGTTATTGAGTTGGTCTCGTCTGTGCAGCATCATAAAGACTGAAACATTTATCAGCGGCATTGTTCTTAGACGTAAAAGGCGCATACGATAATGTATCGCATGAAGCCATTCTGGATGTCATGAAAAATGTTGTATTATGGGGTTGGGTTTACCAATGAATCAACATCTATTTGAAGAGCAGAACTTTTTTTGCACAGACAGAAAATGGCACAACAACGCTTCATTGCATCCGTCATGCTCAAGGTGGTCTTCAGGTGGTCTTCGTAGCCCAACACTTTTCAATCTAGCGCTCCTCTGCCTGGTTTACGCACTTCCAGAATCAGTCAATCTTTCAAAATATGCAGATTACATCTGCATTTGGGCGTTTGCAGGCCTAACACGCCTTCGTTTACGTGCCCGGCTTCAGGGAGCGGCTACACTAGCGACAAAGTACCTTGACGAACGGGGACTAGAGCCATCGTCAGAGATGTGCTCGCTTATAGCATTTACGCATGAGGCGATGGGTCCATGTGTTATAAAAATCAACGGACACGTGATCAACCACGAGAAGACCCCCAAATTCCTCGGAGTCATAGTTGATCGTCACCTCTCCTGGAGCCCTCACATCGCCCACATGAAAACAAACTCACCATTATCTTCCACGTACTGAGGTTTTTTGCTGGAAAAAACGTGGATTACATCGTTACTAGCGATGCTTTAACTCTGCACTGTTTTGTTCCTCGGTTTTATGCGCTACAGCTTACCCGTGCTTCACGGGATCCGAAGAACAAACTTGCGCGCCTACTGTCCATCCAAGCCCAAGCACTGCGAATATGCCTTGGTCTTCCGAGATGCGCATCTACAGCAGCGACAACCATCATTACGCGTGATTATCCAGGCAACACATACATCCACGTAGACGCTTTTAAAATGCACTTAAGACATCTCGTTCAGATTCCGTCGCATCACCTCGCCTCACTTGAAACTTCTAGCCCCTCCCCCCTTCAGCGTTCAGCGCAACTGTAGCTCAGCATTGCGCAGTGCTTCTATTGCACTTCACGCATGCAGCATAGCCACCGTTACAATTGTGGTGCCTACACCCACTTAAAGCCCTTCTTACCATTCCTGGCATACAAAATAAGAATTCGTCGCATCTAGCCCTGAAACAGGCCACATTACTCACCTGCAAGAGGAGCACGACGAGTGCCTTCACATCTACAAGGATGGCTCTGTGTCTTCAGTAAGCTCAGCAGACGCGGTGGTTACTCCCGCGAGGTTCATCACAATAAAACTCATGACATCAAATTTGACGTCGTCGAGAGCGGCTGAACTCGCCGCCATACGTGCAGCTCTGGAGTTTATCGTTGAAGAACCTTCGGAAAATTGGTCTATCTTCTCGGACTCGAATGCAGCTTTTCAATGTCTCTGTCACCGTTTCGCCATGGACCTAATGAATAGTTAGTTGCTGAAATAAGGCTTCTTCGTCATCAAGCAATCGAGAAACAATACAGTATAGTGTATCAGTGGATACCAGGTCATTGCGCTATATATGGCAATGACTGCGCAGATGAGGCCGCTAGATCTGAACACGACGGTACTCATTACACAGCCATCCCGTTATCAAGACCTGACGCAGCCATAAGACTTCGTTTGCTGGCACGTGATCTCACACTGATAAAGTGGAACTCGACATAATTCACAAATGCGCGCCCGCATAACTTGGATCCTGATCTCCAACTTCGTCTTCCCTCAGGGATATCTCGAGCTGAGGAGACTCTTTCATGTCGCCTGTGGCTTGGAGTGGCCTTCATGAATGCATACTCCTATCTTATTAGAATAGCCAGCTCTTCTACGTGCACTTACTGCAGCTGCGAAGAAACCATCACCAACCTTCTATGTGAGTGCACCCATTTCAACGTGCCAAGATAAGAACTTACTGAAGCACTGGATAGACTAGATGATCAGCCTTTGTTGCAACAAAGGATTGGGGTCATTGGCTGAGCCCATTCTTAGCCCAGAAAGCTTTGAAAGCTTTGCTGCGCCTTTTACGGACAACTGGCCTCAGAGACAGACTTTAGTGTCTTATTCTCTTTGATTTTGTCTTTCCTGTTTCGCTAGTTTTTGTATTTTCTCTCTCTATAATTGCAACATTTCTTTTCTGTTATCTTTTATATTCCCCTCACCCCTTTCTCCAGCACAGGGTAGTCAGCCGGTCAAAGAACTGGCTAACCTTCCTATCTTTCCGCCTAACCTTTTTTCTCCTCCTCCTTGTAAAAGAAAGAGTCAGGAGGTGAGAGAAAAATGAGAGGAGGGGTTAAAAGAAGATACAAGGGGGTAAACCATTGCATATACAGCATAGCATAGCAGGGGGGTAAAAAATAGAAGTAGGGAGAGGATGTCAAAGAAGGAAACTGCACAACACAGAAACATATAAAAAAGAATGAAGAGGTTGAAAATGATGAAGTAAAGCTCAATCTGCGCTTGCCAAGTGCAGGGTATCGCTTTCTTGCCAGCTTCGCCGTTAACGAAGGTTACACAGGAAACTCACTTTAATCTTATAGTACAGACAAGAGTAAGGTTCCTGCTTTCTCTGTTTTTAGATGCCTTGTAGTGCGCCGTCCGCGCCGTCCGCACCACTTCTCGAACATTCGACAGCTGACGCGCGCGCATGCGCCGTCGCGCCGTCGCCCACCATCTGTGCCGCGCGCGCTTCTCCTTCGAGAACATTCGACAGCTGACAGTGCATGCGCTGTCGCGCTGTATATATACTCAAGGTCGGCGCTCGCTCGCTCAGTTGCCGCTCGTCGGTTGGTTTGTACGGCGCGTCGACGTCCAAGGTCGCGGTGAAATGAGTTCCAACGAATCCACAAACACAATGATCGACGTCCCTTTGACCAGCGCCGCCCTTTCGCATACGTGTGTACGTGTTCACTCATTTAACACCCCCTCCTACAACCACGTTAACCAATTTAGCCATCGACCCAAGTAAGTCGCAATTTAACACCCCATTTCACAACCACGTTAACCAATTTAGCCATCGACCCAAGTAAGTCGCACTTTAACACCCCGTTAACCAATTATATGCTCCGCATCCTCCTCAGTGTTCCCCCGAGGGAAGCTGCGGGCAATTTTTTTTTTAATCTTACCCGTGCATATGATCCTCCTCAACCAGAAGAGCGTACCCTTATTCAGAAAAACTTTCAGTGGCGACACTTGTAAATAATTAGCTATATTATACCTCACTGTTCGTAGTTCCGCGAACGATGATAGCAGTACAGATGTGTGCGAATATATTAAAAACTCAGATTTGATAGAAAAAACTTGCACTTTAAAGAAATGATTGCTGCCGTGATCCTATCTCCACTCTTGCGCAGATTCCAATTCTCAGTTTGAGGCAGCGCAAAAGAAGTAAGAGGAATGACGGGGAAAAATGTCTGAGAAACAATCCTGGCTTCTGTTTTGTGTTATTTAATCAATCACAAAGGATAGGTGGTGCATGCAGCATGTAAACCAGAAAACATGATGTTCGGTACAAATATGATGCTTGTTTACTAATGTTAGTAGTGAACAAAACAGAAAGAAGCTATGAGTGCAAGTAACAATCGCTGCGTGCACTGACAATTGCAGGAAAGAAATTTAGGTTGAAGTTCGTAAGACTTCAATTTCTAAGATAATAATTCAGCTGATAAAAAAGGGAGGAAGAGACTGTGGAACAACAACAGCACTACTTCTCTTATTCAATCTTGCAAAGAGGACGAAAAAGAAAGGATGTAAATTTGCGACCACTCTACTGAATGAACTGCCATGTCTGAAGAGACGTTTTATGTGCCGTGTTTCGCGAGCAGTGACAAAAAAAAAGTTTTAGCATCTGTGAAAACGCCTACAGGCAGTGGTGAAGCTGCAATTCCAATATTTTTTAAACTTAGCATCATTCACTTTGTTGCAAATAGAGGTGTAGTGTACCCAAGACGAAGGGCACCAACCAAGGGCAGAAAATGCCATTTAACCACGTTTGACCTTCTTTAGCTTCGACATATTTATGACTTCTCATCAAAATATGCAACCAATGGCATTAATGTAAATAGGACATTGGCTTGCATTCCGTTCCATTCATTCATTATTCACCTGGTTGAACGAATGACTATTTGATCAATCAATGAATCAATCACTTGATTGTGCAATCGCTTGGGTGTTCATTTGTGATCACTTGTTTGAGCATTTGCTCTTATTAAAACGTCTGTCTGTCTGTCTGTCTGTCCGTCCGTGCGTCCGTCCATCTGTCTGTCTATCTGTCTGTCTGTCCGTCTGTCTGTCTGTCTGTCTGTCTGTCTGTCTGTCTGTCTGTCTGTCTGTCTGTCTGTCTGTCTGTCTGTCTCTTTATTAAAAAAGTACCACATATACGAGGCCGGGTATGAGCCAGCAGAAATCCAAGCAGGAAGCATTGTTCCAACAGGAATGGAACCCTAGTATTCTGTATGGCAATCAAGTATTCTACCACGGAGCCACGCCAGGTCTTGGAACTACCTTTCAAACAGAACATGAAGATTGTGAAACGATAACTTTGGTGGCCGTGCTGGCTTTCCAATTTTATAAACATTACATATGTACTGCTATGATACAGCCATCACGTCGGGTTAACATTAATTGTAGTCAGGTGTCATCTGCTTAAAATTACTTATGTAGCAGTGTCCAGGGCTAGGATATTCGCGGTCAGCAGCGCTTTATATCAGCTTACCGCTTCTGATGTTGCTAATATCCATGTTGCTGTTGGCATCTTTACGCCACTGTAAACAGTTGGCGATAAAAACATACGCGGCCATTTAACGTATGTCTGTGCGTGCGTTTGTATATATCTTTAGGAGGACTTTGTAAAATATATTAGAACAAAGTCAGCTTGCATGCACATGCTTTGCGTAACATTAATTTTCAGGGTACGTGGAATCTGCGGAATTTTTAAATCTCTTCTTTTGTCCTTATTAGCATGTCCGTTTTTTTAGAATAATAGAGCATACTTCCAAGCTGTTAGGTATCAAAAATAAATATGTAGAATTTCACAAACAATCAGCATCACATGAGCGAGCGCACACCAAGTTCATCAATATTCCTCTATACCACTCAATTCACTGGCACTACTGTCACTGAAGCTGCTAAAGTCAAATCCCACAGTAATTATGATGCTGTCGAGTGTGCTTTTGATTACACCATCCTGCTCTCAGGCCTCCTCTTCAAGACGCATCACATGAGTGCAGTCACGCGCCCAGTTTTCTAGAGTATCAAGAGAAACGGCTTGACCCAGAAGTTTTTTACTCCAGCAAGAGTTAACTTCCTGATTTTGACTGCAATATAACCCTTGATCTGGGTCCATATCATTTCTAAAGGGTTGAAATCACAATGGTATAACGAGGAAGCCGAACAGTGACATGACCAGCAGCCTTTACCAGGGCATCAATCCAGTACCCAGAAAAACGATGCTTGTTTTGGTTAACCAGCTGAATGAGCTCGGGCTTCGACTGGTCATTAGACTACAGAATTTTTGTTTAGTCAATCAAGACTCAATTTCAGCCTTGCGCGACGACGTCGAGGGCAACTTCCGAGCTGAACACTATGGTATTAAGCATCGTCTATGAAAATTACGCTCCATGGGTTCATGTTCGGTAAACCTTGTTCTTGAAACCCTCTCTCAAAGCATGGGCTATCTATTTCACAGTAGTTACTGGTAACACTATTTTTGCCCAGAAAACGATCGATGTCCCATCCACGAAGCCGCTTTCACTTCCAGCATGCAGGACAATGAGCTGATCTCCTTTGCCGCTGCGTGCGCGTAGCCCATACATGAGACCCTTCCGAAGGCCGTCCTCACGTGACAACACCAGGGCGTCCTCTCACGCCTTCTTCCTGGCGTGTCCAGCCTTCACTAAAGTCTCGTCAAGGTGGTACATATCCCTGTAAAAGCAAGAAAAAAATGTCCCACGTTTGTCTTTAACGAGGGGTCTCAGTTGAGACAGGAGGAGTTCACGATGTACATCTGATATCATTCTACCAGGCAGGCACACATTTGCAGTCTTTAGGTGGTATTAAAAATACAAAAATGAAGAAAACGTTCGCGGAAGGTACCTACTCACACGAAAAACAAAATGCCTTCATTCATAGCTATCAATGCTTAACAACAACATGTCAATACGTACTTGTACATTCGCTTGCTTCACCACAATAACAGGCAAAGTACAAATAATAGTCACAGATGCAGAAGCAAGTCATAGAAAATAAAAATCAAGATGAACGACATCATATAGGTAGACGGATGAAGGAAGAAAGAAATGTTTAGTGGTACGAGAACTTCCATCGTTGCTTCCTCTTCCTATTCTTTCAACAACAAATTTTTGCATGCGGCATCTGTTTTAAATGAAATCTGAAATTGGTATGTGTCTCCAAAAATCGACGCCGTAAGTGTACGTACCACTTCTCCTTTGGCATTTCTCGAATGGCCCGCACATATTTCCACCACCACCCGATGATGTCCATTTCCAGCAGTGCATAGTTACTTTTTAGCTTCCACCGGCCCGCCCAGTGAGAGGTCTGTCATGGCGAGCTGCTCGCTAAATCAGTGCGCCTTGCCCAGAATACCAATGGCCGTTGCCTAATGACGATAGACGCGAATCCTTCTGTAGCGCTGACTGACCAGAGATCAACTTACGCAAGCTTGTCGCGGAAAAGAAGCACCTGTTCAAGCGCCAGCGAGGACATGGAACTGTACTCGGCCTTTGGCGACGACTCGTCGGATGACAGCTTCGAGACCGTAAGAAGCAGGAGGCCAAATGAAGAAACGTCAAGCCATATTCATCATCGGTGACATTAACTGGGAAGTCAAAATAACAAAACTGGCCGCACACCATCTTGTTCGTGCCCGAGGACCCCTCCATCAGCGTTCGAGCAGTAAACAGGCAAGCTTTCTCTATGTACTTTGAGGGAGTTGCGCCAAACGAGATTAAAGATATCCGTTTGAACCCACGCAATAATATTCTTGCTGTAGACACGATGACTGTCACTGCCGTAGACAAGCTACGCAGATTATCGCAGTTCGCAGACATCAAAGTCCGACAGATAATTCAAATGAATGGTACCGGCATGGCAGGAGTAATCTATGACATTGATTTGGCCATCGCGAACTCGGATCTTCCAATTCTTATAAAACCAGCGAACCAGAAAGTTGTAATCACGAATGTACTTCGCTTCGGAAACACCCACTGTGTAAAGACAATATTCAAAGGAGATAATATTCCGTCACATGTCAAGGCGGGACATTTACGACATCCTGTTCGGCCATTTTACCCTAAACCTCTTCAGGGCCATAAGTGCATGGAAATCGGACATGTCAAGGTTGTATGCACGAACACCACAGTATGCCCACGATGGCTAAACCACACACTGCAGACGCATGTCAGGCAACAAGTCTGAAGTGCGGAAAATGTAATGGTTGACATAATGCTGCCTCTAAATAACGCCCGCGGATAAAGAAAGAAATGGCCTTATCAAACAAATGGTCAGAGACTATTCATCGCACAGAGAGGCTGCTCAAAGTGTACGGCGCCGACGCAGCCGTCGTAGAAGGCGTGCCATACAGGGTGTCACACGTAACCAATCCTATTCGAACACCAGTAAAACAGTAAGCACAAAGCAAAATTAGGTGGTTAAGCTCATAGCTGCGGATGACTGGCCTACATTTCCTCGTACGCAGCCTGTGAAGGAGCCCCCTCTCAGGCCTCCCCGCCCTACAGCTTCCTCCGCGCCTACTTTCGTTGAGGATGCGTCAAGGGTAGATTGACAGATTATCTCGATGCTAGGATCTCTGGTCGCTTGAGAAGCCTGGCAACTCCAACTGCTTGAAAATGCCTACATTTGCTGGACGTGTTGAGCCCAGTCCTCGCCGCCCTCACGTAGAACCATGGCACGAGATGAACAATCGTTCCGAAAGCGGTCAGAGAAGCATCAGTTATCCAGTGTAACGCAAGAGTACTTACATCACGGATTTCTGACTTTCGTCTGTACGTGTTCTTCAACCGTTTCCCAATCGTCATGATTTGTGAACCAAACTTAACAAACCCAATCATACTATCAGGATACGTATCAATTCCATCCCAAACCTGCAACGAAAGCAGCAAGGTCATTGTGTACATTCGTCATGAGCTTACTTACATTATTCATCCTGTGCCACCACATGACGAAAACCAGTATGCTTGCATGACTTTGAAACATTCGTGTGTGTTTACCTATGCCCTTCAGCTCATTTTGATTGAAAAAGAGTGGATGACACACGTGCGAGCGTACCGGGTCCATGGATAATTACAGGGTACTTCAACACCCACCACCTTATCTAGGGAAGCTCAAAAGTCAATGCCACAGGCGTGAAACTGGCTTCATTTGTGTCGGCCGATGAACTTTCTGTACTTAATGATGGGAGCTTTACATTTCTAGGAGGGTCCACATACAGCAGCTGCTTGGGCTTGACATTTGTGTCCCGTCGCGTCACCACAAGCGTCAAGTGGTTTTTAGACATCGAGACACATGGTAGTTACCACATCCCCAGTTATCTCAACATGAAAGGATTCGCCAGTGGTCAACCGCTGAAAACCATCCGGAGGATCGATTTGTCTGCATTTGCAACAAACATAGAAGACGCATGTCCAAAAAGATTATCCTCTGGCATTGAGCAAGCGATCATAAAAGCAGCGCAGAGCTCGATGTGCATGCTGACGTGCTCTTCAAGGCTCTCGGAAATAGACGCAGAGTTAGAGCGACTTCGCGCGTTTCGTCGGTGTGCAGAGCGCAGATATCGGCACACAGAGTCGATTGAAGATCTGCGCATAGCAAGGCGCATGCAAAGGAAGATCCAGTGCCGTATCGATAAACTGGAGTTCAACGGTGGGTGAAGTTTTGCGATTTTCTAGACCCTCGCAAGCCACTCTCTCAACTATGGCGAACCATGCGAGGCCTACGCACATTTCCCGAACAACGTTTTCCGCTTAAAGCCCTGGCACTTCTCCAACGCAGAAAGGACGTCGAGACAGTGGAAGATTTTTGTTGGACGATTGCAGGCCCTTCATGTTGCACAGAGGAAGGAAGGAAGCAACAAAAGGGAAAAGGCAGGGAGCTTAACCAGAAAGACATCCGGTTGGCTACCCTACCCTGGGGGATTAGAGAAGGAGACAAGAAAGATGAGAAAGGGGGAAGAGAGGGAAAATAAAATAAAGAAGAGACTGACAGTAATTTCACTGCAGCGTGTAGAACTCCCCTGCAAGTCAGAGGCGTTCACACAAACCTGTCTTTCTCAGGAAACACAGCAGGGCTTTCACTGCCTTGTGGGCTGTCGAGGGTTGTGGACGTTGCTGTATTAGCACCTGCACAGAAAGAGGCCGATTATCCAGTCGTCGCATTGCCTTGGCAAGTACATGTCATTCTGAGGCAAATCGAGGACAGTGGCACAGCACGTGTTCGATATTTTCATCGGTGCCGCAAACATCGCGGGCCGCACTGTCCGTAATTCCGATTAACGTGGTATAAGCTGTCGTGAAAGCAACTCCCAGCTAAAGGCGATAGAGACGCCAAGCTTCACGACGATGTAGGCTGGGTGGAGGCCGGTGTAGTAGTGAAGGGTCAAGCTTGCGCAGTCTTGTACGTGGTATGCTTGTTGTGTTCCACTCAGTCAGTGTGAGACTGCGGGCAAGTTGACGAATCTGCCTCGCCGCGTCCGCACTTGAAAGCGGAATCGGAACGCTGTTTGTTTCTTCATGTGACATGCGAGCAGCATAATCTGCAGAATCATTTCCGCTTATACCACAATTCCCAGGTAACCATTGAAAGACGATGTCGTGGCCTTTTTGTATTAAGAAGTGGTGAATTTTCACGGTTTGGTAGGTCAACTGGTTGTGGCATCCGCGTCGGAGAACTGATAGCAGGCACTGTAACGCTTGTTTTGAGTCAGAAAAACACGGCCCACTCACTTGGTCTTTCTTCAGAATTGATGAGTTCCAGTTCGTTGCGCAGAGCCTCGAGCTCGGCCATCATGGATGTTGTCACATGGGAAGTCTTAAAACACCGAGTTATCCCTTGTGATGTTATAACCACTGCTCCACCTGAACTAGACGGCGTAGTCAAGTTATCCGTGTAAATGTGCATGTGGTTACTGTAGTTTTGTTCCAGTATGAGCAGACTCAGTTGGTTCAGGGCATGTGTCGGTAAGTCCGACTTCTTCCGCATTCCTGGAATCATTAAGTGAAGGTTCTTACTATTGCTCCCGCACCACACTCCATCAATCAGTGGATGAACCTGCCTTTTTCGATGGAAGAGATGGACGCATCTCTTGCTTCTTGTAATCAATCGTCGTCGCCCAGGCCCGATGGTATATCATACCGCCTATTGTGCAACCTCGGTGATCGTGCACGTAGTGCTTTACTGAACGAGTTTAATGAGTCTTGGTGAGCTGGAGCTCTTCCCGGAGAATGAAAAACAAGCCGTTTGGTTCCAATTCTCAAACCTTGAAAATTACCTCTTCAGCTGACGTCACACCGACCAATAGTGCTGACTAGTTGCGCCGACAAGCTGATGGAGCGATGGAACGTTTGCCAGACACGAGGGGTTCCTAGAACGATACAGAGTCTATCCAGACGCCATGGCCGGCTTTCGTCGTTTTCGTAGCTCTATTGTCTATTGACAACGTCATTGATCTCGTGACAGACGTACACCAGAAAATGAACCGAGGGCTATCTTTTGCATTATTCTTGGATGTCAAAGAAGCTTATGATAATGTCTCCCATGAAGCTGTACTTGATGCCCTCGAATCCGTTGGCTTGGGTGGGCGAGTGTACCACTGGGTCTGCTCCTTCCTTCATATGAGATCATTGTTTATGAAAACTGATGATGGGCCGACATCTGAGCATTACATACACCGTGTTGTTCTCCAAGGTGGTGTATTTAGCCCTACACTGTTCAGTCTTGTCGTGATCGGCCTTGTGAAAACTATACCCGAGTCTGTGCAGATATCTATCTATGCAGACGATATTGGTGTTTGGATATATGGTGTAACACGCCCACAGATACGTGCGAAACTTCAGAAAGCTGCGAACTCTATTTCGGCGTACTTTAGGAAGCAAAGCTTCGAGATTTCTCCAGACAAATCGCCGCTGGTTGCGTTCACGCGGAAGGCAATGACTCACATCCCATCACCATCAATCGACAAATTGTAGGCTATACCCTCACAGGCAGGTCTCACAGACACCATTGACCAAAATCTCTGCTGGAATCTCCATGTGGCCATTCTGAAAACTCGCCTAAAAGCGATCTCCCAACTTTTCAACTTTCTGGGAGAAAAAAAATGGGGCACGTTAGTACACACTATGTTGCAGCTATAGAGGACGTTGTTCCTGGGGTACATGCGGTACAGCTTGCCTGTGTTGACGAACACCTGCAAAAGTAGCACGCGTACAATCAAAAACGCCCAGGTTCAGGCACTCAGAGTTTGTCTTGGATTACCACGGTGCACATCCACAGCGGAGACCATCGCAATCGCCAAAGATCATCCGGCCTCAGTGCATATTATTCTAGAGGTGCTTCGAGCGCGTATTAGGCACCTTGTCGTGCCCCTGCCCATCACCTCGCTTCGCTTCCAGAAGACCAACTAAGTGCCTCCTTCGGTAAGAGAGTATTGAGTTACCGTGAGAACCTTCCAGCGGGCCACACACCTCCGGAACGTATTCTGACACCCCCTTGGTGTTTATACCGTCCAAGCCTACGCTTGACAGTACCAGGAATTCGCAAAAAGTCGGATCTCTCTACACCAGCTTTGAAGCAGCTGACTCTACATAGGTTGCATGATGGATACAAGCATCACGTTAAACATTATACGGATGGTTCGACAAATGTTAGGGGATCTGCTTCCCATCAAAAGCCTAAACCATCCAATTTCGAACGTCTCACAAAACAACATCGACAGCCGCAGAGCTCGCAGCACTACTACGCACCTCACAGGATTGATCAAAGAGCACTTCTGAAATCATGCATTTTCACCGATTCGAAATCAGCTACGTATTGTATTTGAACTGCGCTACGTCGTGGACCTCAATACCGATTGGTGCTGGAAACAAGACAATTGTATCAGAAAGTACTACAGAAGTGACACGATGTAACTTTTTAATGGTTACCAGGCCACCACGGAATCATTCATAACGAACATGCCGACGCTGCAGAAAAGAACACTCCAAGAGTTTTATCCAAGATGTAGAAGCCGACATTGTCGTGCTAGCAGAAACATGGTTACACGAAGGCATACTCGACAACGAAATCTTCCCGTCTAACATGGACTACACTTTATATCGCCATGATCGCACTAATCGCCGGGGTGGAGGCGTGCTTATAGCTATTAAAAACAATCTAACATCTTCTCTTATCACTCATGACAACAGATTAAAACTAACCTGGGTGCGAGTGTCAAACGTTGCCCAAAAGGCGATTTTTGGCATCTGTTACCGGCCGCCTGATTCTGAACCTGGCTTTTCCATCCCCCTTTCAAATTCACTCACCCGGATTAAAGACAAGTTCTCGGACGCCCCTATTTTTCTTTTCGGTGATTTTAATTTCCCTCAAATAAACTGGCCTTTACTCTCAGCCCCTCGTGCATCCCCGTCCAACGAATCAAAGCAATTCTTTGATCTGACGCTAGATTTTAACCTACACCAAGCTATAACATGCCCCACAAGAGGTGATAATACTTTAGATCTTCTTCTAACGTCAAGCCCGGATGACATAAAGCGCACAATAGTACTCCCCGGGTTTAGCGACCATAACCTTATCCACCACTGCATATCTCTACCTCTGATCAGAAGGTCACCGACTGAAAAACTCATAACTGATTACAAACGAGGAAACTATGACGCTATCAACGACAAACTTGGTTCTTTTCTTGACAGTTTTCGCGGATCATATCAAACCCGCTCAGTAAACGCCAACTGGCAGATATCCAAAAACACGATATTTAACTTAGAAAAACAGTATATTCCAACCATTCGCGTAAAATCAGATTCCACAAATCATTGGTTCAACAAACAACTGAAAAGTCTTTTAAATAAAAAGAAACGCCTTTATAGGACCGCCAGTCAATGCGATAACCCTTTAACATGGAAAAAATATCACCTGTGCACCAAAAAGTATCTTACGCAACTACAAAAAGCCAAAGATAAATATTTTTCATGTGACCTACTATCTATCCTCCGCTCAAATCCCACTGAATTCTGGCGCATGCTCTCTCACAAAAATCAAAGTACAAACATAGATCTTCTAGACCCGGACGGGGAACCAATAGACGCAAAACACGTTGCCTCCGCTTTTAATGATTACTTTTCATCAGTATTTTCTACCCCTAACATTACACAGTCAACACGAATACCTACCCGTTCCCCCGGCGCTGTATCCCCCGAAATAGCATTTAACCCTGAAGGAATCGTTAAACTAATCACCGGTCTTAAGAAATCTTCAACGCCAGGTTCTGACCAAATAACCCCCAAACTTTTAGTTAACACCGTCACAGTGGTTAGTCAGATTCTTTGCCTCATCTTCATGCAGTCCCTTGAAACAAGCGAAATCCCAGACGATTAGAAGATAGGCCGAATAGTAGCCGTCTTCAAAACAGGAGAGCGAACGAATCCAGGACTACCGCCCTATTTCCCTACAAGCATTCCCTCTAAATTACTAGAACACATTATATCTTCTCACATCGCGACTCACCTTGAATCAATAAATTTCTTCTATAATCACCTGCATGGTTTCCGAAAGCACTTCTCATGCGAGACCCAATTAGCCGAGTTTACCCACGATCTACTAAAAAGCATGGATGATAACCTGCAGATTGATGCCATATTCCTAGACTTTTCCAAAGCTTTTGATCGCGTACCACACAACTTATTACTTAGCAAAATTAATTTCCTTGGCATTGCACAGAATATTGTCTCCTGGGTTAAACACTTCATCTCCAACCGTAAACAATTCACCTCTGCTAATAATCATAACTCCTCTAAAACTCACGTATCATCAGGCGTCCCTCAGGGTGCGGGCTTATCACCTCTTCTATTTTTAATATTCATAAACGACCTGCCAACAAACATTCAAACAAAACTTCGACTATTTGCAGATAACTGTGTCATATACTTCCCCATTCACAACTTTGAAAACAGTACTAAACTACAGCAGGACCTCGACACAGTTGCGCTATGGTGCCAAGACTCATCAATGCCGTTAAATCTAACCAAATGCAAATCGATGTCATTTTCCCGTAAACGCACCACTGTTCATCATACCTACTTTATCAATTCGCTTCCTCTCGATTCGGCTTCGTCATACAAGTATCTCGGAGTGCACATGTACCCATCTCTTTCATTTGCACCGCACGTACAGTCCATCTGCTCAGACGCTCTGCGTACGCTTGGTTTTCTGCGTTGTAACCTCAAATCAGCATCTCCTGACGTTAAAAAACTAGCATATTTAACGTGCGTACGGCCAAAGCTCGAATACGCATCGTCCATTTGGAATCCATCCCAGGCGTACCTCGTTAGCGAACTAGAAGCAGTTCAAAACCGCGCTGCCCGCTTTATAACCTCACAGTACTCCAGAGAAATTAGCATCACCGCCCTAAAACAATCAATTGAACTGTCATCACTCGCGTCGCGCCGCCTCATCTCGCGCCTATGCCTCCTCCACAGTTTCTTTTTCCGACCCCAATCAAGACACGAACTTTTACAGGCCCCAAACAGAACTTCTTCCCGCATTAACCATTCAAACCCCATTGCACGAATCAACGGCCGTTCATCCGCAATGAACGACTCCTTTTTCCCCCAAGCAATAACACTTTGGAATCGCCTTCCCGACACCATTGTTGCCACACCTGACCACACATCATTTCGCGCAAAATTGGAATCCCACTTTGATTCCACCCATTAACCCGTGGCTGTAAATATATTCTACCAACGTACTGTATGTATAATTTGCTTGTGCCTAGTTGTTTGTACTCTAATTCCCAGCCAAAGCGTTTCTTTTGTGTGTTATTTGATTCATTTTTGTTGTCATTTTTGACCAAACTATCATCTTAGAACTGTACTGTTTATAATAATTTGTTCAACTTGAACTATACACACTTACAGCGTATTTTTTTGCCCCCCCCCCCCTTATGTAATGCCCTCGGGCCTTTAAGGATGCAATAAATGAAATGAAATGAAATGAAAATGGCATGATGGATCTCATCCCACATTCATGAAGCGACGCAGCAACAAGAATATTACGCTCGCGCACGATGTCACCAGGTCTCTTTGGAACACGCCCAAATTTCAACACATCCGTCTTCACCATCTGGACCCATAACTACGAATTTCCATTCCATCTGGGTTATCCAGATCTGAGACAATCGTTCTCTGTCGCATGTGGCTTGGGGCGTCTTTTACGAACGCCTTTGCTTGCCGCATCGGATGGGCAGACAGTGCTGCGTGTGATCATTGCGGCGCTGACGAAACCATCGAACATGTTTTGTGTCAGTGCCCTCAGTACAACTGCCAGAGACAGTCCCTGTCAGCAGTGTTTGCACGCCTCGATGGCCTGCCGCTTCCCGAAAAATTAATTTTGGAATACCGGAAAGATCGAGCTTCGCGCCAAAAAGCGACGAAGGCCCTCCTGAAGTTTCTGCGATTGACCCGCCTCGTGAAATATTTGTGACGTTTTAGTGTGTTTGTGTGCTTTCGCTTCCGTCCTGCTCTCTTTCTCTCATTTCATTTTCCTTACTTTTTCTGTCTCCCATTTTCTCTTCCCTAATGCAGGGTAGCAAACCAGACACTTGATTTCTGGTTAACCTACTTGCCTTTCTTCATACCATCTATCTCTCTCTTCAAAATGCAAATCTAATGTCATTCAGGAGCCTGCGCATCGTTTTGACACTCAGCGGCTTCGGTAGCTCCATGTCGCTGTCACCGATTACCTCGCTGAGAATTTTTTCTGCCCTTGGCCTCTCGTCACGAACGTAATACTGATGTACTTTCCATCGAAGAGCACACGGGGCAAAACCATCGTTCCGCTGCACCCTTGTTTTTTTTCAATAACTCTTGCTGGTGATTCAGCCACGGGATGAAGCATTTTGCTTTGGAGACTTCAAGGTAGATCCTTTAAGACATCCGCCTAGAGCCCAGCGACAGTATATACGCTAGCTGACACAGGTAAGCTGGCCGACAGAACAAAAGTCGGATGTGACGGAGAGTCTCAGTTGCGTCAGTCTCACATGGACGCACACGTTGCCGACCAAATGCTTCGTTTGTTTCGACAACTTTTGGTACTCAAGCTTCTTGAATATGCTGTGTGGCGAGCGAATTGGCCATAAACTGGACGAAGAAGAAACTGGCGACGTGCAGGTGATCTCTTTTTATGAATGGAGATCAGGAAGAAAGAGAGCCAAATCGAAGGAATGAGGGAAAACCAAAAAATTGAAATAATAATGCTATTTCGCGTGTTCCAAACAAGTTTTTGGCATTTTCAATTACCACCTCAAAAGTTTTAACTGCAGAATTTTAAATGATTAGGTTACGCAAAAAAAGCTTTTCATTTTTTTTTTACAGAACTACTTACACCTGCGCAGCGACACTGACCCAATGGCGTGGTTCGGCTCTGTAGGCTTCACTGCATTGCCAGAAAAGTTGCAAGTTGCTCCTGAGAACTTCAATCACTGAGTCCGCCAAAAACTAATTTTGCCAGATGCAAACTCAAAGCAACTTATTGGTAGCATCGCCAATCTCAGAGCAAAGCCAGATTTTAAGACACTTTGTAACACTAATCGTTTCTGTGCAGTTGTCATAGTTTTAAGCACAAAATGAGAGTTGCAGTTTCGTGCATCATTAGAGACGATTGCAGTGTACGTAGATTAGAGGCACCTGACGCACACCGCAGTAGTGAGTAACGATATAACCAACTTGAATCAAATAAACTATTCGAAAAGTCCCTAAAAGCGTGGAATACAGTCACCAAGTCAGTGCTCACAGAAGGAGAAGCAGCAGTAGAAAAATGACATGAGACACATAGCCTAGCACTGATGGTGAAATGCATGCACGGGGAGGCTTGAGTAGAAGTGTATGACCCAGTTTTTTGTTTGTTTGTTTTCTTGAAATTTTGAAATTGAAAACATTGTATGAAGAGTACATGGAAACATTGCATGAACAGTACACGAGCGCGGACTCCTTCCAGAGTTAGTAAACGGAGCTCATTAGGATATGTAGACTATTGCCTCGACGAAAATATGCAAAACACTTATAGGATCTAAGGGTGCCGAAGAGTTGTAGTCATTCCGTCCTTCTTCAAAGACGCAGTAACGCAATGGTTACTAGGCAATGGGCTTCTGTTACTTGAGTTTTTTGTGTGTGGAGGGGCGGGGCAAACTATGCGAAATGAAACTTCCATATGGCATGATATCTTCTCACATTACCACGTTGAAAGTAATAAATATAGAAATTTTTAAAATTATTTTGAGTCACGTTTAGATTACAGCACAACCTGTCGAGTGACTTTGTGAGGAATGCTATTTAGGAATGGACCTATACCCTTCAATGAGAATGCTTCTAGATTGTGTTACACTGTAGTTAGGAACTACATCTCTCTGTTGCACTTCAGGCATCCTTGTTTAGGGCAACAGAATAGCATCGATGTCTATTTTTCATAGGCTGGATCCATAAGTTTATTCAGTGCAACGAAAATACGCCGACATGATAATAAGTCACATGAGCTCACGAATCGTAATAACATATAGGTTTACAGGTATTTTGTGGCAGTACAAGTTATATAGATGCATTAACTACTTCCTCATGGTGGTGCCATCGGCATTGGTGTTGCCTTGAAGTTCCGTATAATGCCCAACTCGATAACTTCCCCACTCTTGTTGTATGTTTTATGTGGGAGTAAGAGCCTATGAGCACCGCTGAGAAATACGGCCCAAATGGATAGTAGATGCTTCAGCCGTCTTTCGTCACACGAAAGAACCTCCCAGGAAGGGGAAGGGGGACAAGGTGAAGAGGTTACTGTGTGGTTCCAGTAGACTTTCACTTTGTTCGACCGAGTAGGTTTACTCGGGCTTTATTTTTACAGAGATCAGCGAAAACTGACGCCTCCGTACGTGCTTTTTTCAACACTCGTTTCGCAACGAAGTGGTAGAGAGCATGTAGACCACATTAATTACTGCAGCATCCACGTTTCCTCACGGCAGAGCTTTCTTTAACTACGCTGGGTAGAGCGATAAATTTAAGGCGCATTTAGCTTGCACTAGTAGTGGTAGGCTGAAGCCACAGTGGAGCTTGTTGGTTTATGGCAGACTGTGGTGATACAAAGTGATGCCAGCCCCGCCGTGGTGGTCTAGTGGCTACGGTACTCGGCTGCTTACCCGCACGTGATGGTATCGAATCCCGGCTTCGGCGGCTGCATTTTCGATGGAGGCGGAAATGCTGTAGGCCCGTCTGCTCAGATTTGGATGGATGTTAAAGAACTCCAGGTGGTCAAAATTTTCAGAGCCCTCCACTACGGCGCCTCTTATAATCATATAGTTGTTTTGGCACGTTTAACCACACGTATTAATCAATCAACAAAGTGATGTTAAGTAATACTAATAATTCCAAGTGGTTCAAAATAATACAAATACCAAGTTATGACAAGTACTAACCGAGTCCGGTACAGTGATATCTTGCTGTTTCATCCGCAAGAACTCTTGCACTATTTAAAACGAGTCGACACCCGCAGTCTCTTTTGGCAACGCTCCACGATTGCCGGTAAGCGGCTTCATCACCAGTGCTGTGAACCTTCTTCAGTATTTCCATGTCTGCACCTAGCTCCGTCTGCCACCTTTAAACATTACGAAGGAGTGCATGCCCAGTAACCATGACGTCAAGTATAGTGCGACGGAGTGGTTCCGTGCAACGGCCAGGCAAGAGGAGTAGTGGTGGGGTAGAGTATGGGCTTGCGACGCAGGCGCGCAACTTTACAGCTAACGAAGCCCGGCACATGAGGAAAAAAATGTTTTTAAATGTCCAAACACGCAGTACGAAATTCGAATGGACCACGAAAGAAAAAAAAATGCTGGAGTTTGCGAATAGAGATTCAATTAAGTGCTTGGCTGATGGCAGCATTCACGTGCACCGTTCTATTATGCGTTTACCGTTTTCTGCTAAGGGTCTGTGTAAACTCACGAATAGCCCGGTAATTCAATTTGCTTCGCAGAAATGCCACATCGGCAGAGGTGACCGAAGCGAAATGTATTTGAACTTGTCTCGCGAGGGCAACTTCAAATTCTATTCAGAACGCAATGTCATCGTTCTGAAATTGTCCTTTTGTGCTGAAATGAGACTTTCACCAGCATAATAAGTCCATGCTAAGTGTCAACTTTTTTCGTCAACCTAACTCTCAATTGGGCTTTGTGCTGAACAAGCCAGTGGCTCTTATTTTATGTAAAGCACAAAACCGCGTTGCCCGTATCTCCTGCCCTGAAAGCGTAATTCAATCACAATATAACTACGCCTCTCCACAATACACAACGTGATTCAAGTTTCTCGATCAATCAAGGTACACGGCACGTCACCGGGAATATTGGGTGCATTTTCCCTCAGCCTGTTTGGTATGATGTCAAATAGGCAGATAAAATGCTGATGCGCAGCACAAATTTCTCGAATTTTATGTACAGTGAGGCTGGCGTATTGCGATTTATTGAATGCTATAAAATTAAGGCTAAAAGAGATGTGCAAGACATTCTTTACTTTTGCCTAATGCAATGCTCATGTTTACGTTCATCTGGGACTTGTATTACAAGTCGTGCAAAATCGCGAACGCCACTCTGAAGTGCAAGTTTCTTCTTGTGTTTTGGCAATCGTTGTTTGCCCGCTAGGCAACAGCCAGGAAAAACCAAGACCTTTAATTTATCCTGGACTATCAGTGTGAGTGGTATAAGATGGTCAAGTGAACAGCAAGAAGCAACGTGAATCCCTTTTACTTCAGCACACTGGTTCTGTTCACTTGCTTCAGGGCAGGATGTTCTTCGTTTTCAGGCATTTTAGACTTTCGCGGGATTCCGGGCATCCCCGATTCTCATGACATCGATCCAGGTAAACAGACCCGAGGCTTACACTTCCAATGGCCGAATGTTTTGTGTGCATCTTGCGTGTTTGTTTACTTTCTATTTGCTCCGTTGTTGTTGCTTGCTCTGTCTGGACCCCTCTGATATCTCTTACGTCGCGAGAACGTGTTCAGCTCGGCTCAAACATACCGTTTGGTGGTACCGGCAACCCCTATGTATACAAAAACGGGTAAAAATTGGGGGATTCATGGACAAGAAAAATAAAGACTTCAAAAAAACGGGGGGAGGGGGTGGCTAGCTCTTCGTGATATTTCGGTGGCACTCAGTTCAGTTGCTGCTAGACTGCAGGGTTCACGAAAGCCTATTTGTTGTTGTTACTTCCTTACAATGCCAGAAGTATAGCATTCTGTGTTGCTATCAGTCCCTATGCCATGACTTTAACTACAGGATTCTTAAATGAGGTATTCTACCTTTGTTGTTAGAAGTATGTGTCATCATCTGTGTCAGCCTACAGAAGATGTTACTTCATCGATGAAATTTGATTGGTTTTTTACGTTGCTGGGAGATTTACAATTGTTTTTTTTTTATACAGCGCGGTGACTACCTGTGCTTTACTGGTCCTGCGCGCAACTTTTAGCATGTTGCATATTGTCCTGGAATTCGTGTAAACAAGCTTAATTGGTAACGCAAAAAAACAAAGGGTTCCAAAAAAATTCAGGCCTGCGTGGTAGGCGCACCACAGTCGGAGCGAAAGCTAGAAGGGCGGCCTTTCAGAGCCTTTTAAAAACACTCATTAGGTAACTACTGCAAGCACAATTGCGTGGTAACCACTAGGGCATTAATAATAAACTTTTGGGTAGTAGGCCGGCGTTTGCTATGCTATTTTTTTCTTTATTCTTCTGAGAAGCGTGGTATCCGCTAAACACTTGCTAGGAATTTTGTGCCAATTGTCCATGCAGAGGCTGATGACGATGACGACTTATGGCTGAAGTGGGAATGCGCCACAATTAATAGAGAAACAATTTGTAATGGGTTGGAGCATTGGACGGCCCACTCGTTACACTAATCGCATTGTGCAACGACTGGTAGTTCTTACGCTGTTGTAAAACGCTTTATAAGTCGTATCAACGCGATTGCTTTCCCGACGTCATGCCTGCCCTAAAGCAAGTTTGACAACAAGTTACAGGCACCGGCGTAACTCAGTGTTAAAATATTGGACTGGCACCAAGTGGACCCAGGTTCAAGACCCACTATGTCATTAGTACAAGGTTTCTTTTTTCTAATTTTGCGCGGTGTGGTTACGGACGACGGCGGCGGCGGACAACATGCAACTGCGCGTGACCGGTGCTGTGATCTCATAATAGCTTTCGTTGTAAAAAATGTACAGCAGAAGTTGGGAATATCCAGGTGACATTGAAACTGTATTTCGCATATTCAAAGCATTACCACATTCGCCGTCTTCTCAGACTTCACCACGTTCTAATATAGTCAAGCCTCCAATCACAGTTATCTCTTAAAGTTTTAAAATAGAACGATTCCCCCTGTAGCTTGCCCACTCTATTAGTATCCGAATTGAAAGCAATAACGTATTAGACGAAGTTAGCTATGTTATCTCTTGGGTGAGTCATATTGATGTGAATTGAAAGTATTCACACAAAGCTGTTAACGCAAGACGAAATGTGAAACTAATGCTAGAATTATTATATCACCATTCAAAAGGACAAATATTTCACCACGCTTTATTGTCAGGAGATTTATTAGACGTCAATCAGCGTATGAAAATGGTAGAAGACAGACTTGCTACCCTGAAGTATTCTTTTAGTATAATATGCGTCCAGTCAATTCGTGGCTTCAATTGATAAAAAACTCGAGAAAGAGTAACGCAAAGACAGTGACAAATTACACAAGTCCTTGATCGAAAAAAAAGCACGACAACTTGTGGGCATGCAAGCTGTCGTTTGAGCTCTGTGGTCCAAGTTTATCAAGCGACGGAATACATACAAGCCTTTCACAGACATGCCAGACTGAGATGTATTTTCTCCACCAAAAGAGGTGCCTGCAAGACACTGCAGTAAAGTATACATTACAAAAAGCATATTTCGCTTCGGCGACACAGCTAATAATGAAGTGTTTGTGGAGTCAGCGTAAGTTTTATAAGATACTCAGGAAAAGGCAGCGAATAACTTTCTTCATGCAGTCATAAATTCTTTTTTTACACCTTCGATAGCTGGCTCACAATGGTCAGTGCGAAAAAGGACACAAAAAAAAACAAGTACACGACACAAGCAACACGGCCGTTGTGTCGTGCACATCCTTGTTTTTCGTGTCTTTTTTTGTGTGCTGACTGTCATCAACATCTTCTAACTAGCCCATTGCATTAAATTGCTGGCTGAAAACTCTTTTCGCTTGAGTGGTGCGACTTCTTCTATGGTCAGAAATGGCTGTGAACTTTTTTCAGCCAAGTTTGTTACGAGTTGCGGGTCTCCCTGGTCGGGACGACATAGTGAGATACAAGCCCGACAAGCGTAATCCTTCAAGGATTATGCGCTGGTCACAGGCATTTTTGTACGCACAGTTTTCTTTCAACTGATGCCCTCTATATCATGGCCTTGTCAGCAATCCGCCAGTTTCTAATGTGACAATCTGATGTCTTATCGAAGTTACTTATAAAATGGTTATGTAGTTAGGCTGCGAAACACATAAGGGACGTGCGTTTAGAAAAAGTTGCTAAAGATTCAGAGTACTTGGTACTCTGCCATGGGAGATAGAGCCGTCCCGTGGGCCTCGCACAGGCCATCTCAAGGACCGAAACCTTTTTACCGATCCTTATTTATGGCTTTTTACTTTTGTGTTAGTGATTATAGCTTGAACTGAAGGAAACAAAGTCTAAGAAAACTCATTCTTTCTGTCACATGTGCCTAAACAGGTTGATTTATATGAGCCCACAATTTTTTTTTATTGAGGGAGTGCTGATTGGATCTGAATTGCTGGCAAGACAGGGTGTTTTAAAGTAAAGCCGAATATTACTAGTTGTGTGCCCACGTACGGGTGGGGACTGAGGGGCTGGCACCGCATTCACCCAGAACGTCACTGTTGAGATTGCTTCACTGAGCCGTGTGTCTTCCAGCAGCAATTTATCCCTTTATATTCGGAAGTTCTTGAAACCGATTCGCCCCCTTGCGATATAAGGCACATTTCCACTGTCTATGAAGTCTTGCACTAACGGCTGAATACCAGCAGTCCTTCCTTTGCGGCAGCTGCAGGCCTGATTACACTGTGTCGCAAGGTAAGCTCATTCGGGCTTTGACCGAGAAACGACGTAGAAGCGTAGTACCAGCAGTCTCCGGTTGTGTATCGGCTCGTAAACCAAGGTCCCCAAATTACGCAAGAAATAAGCTTACGGGCATGCTCGACATTCGCTTTCCATGGACTAGACTCGTTTGGCACTTACTTAGCGTGTCTGTAATTTTCTAACACAGAGTGAGCAGGAACGAGACCGAAGCGAAATGCATGTGGCTTAGTTCTGTAGCACCATGCCTCGAAAAAAAGTTTATTTGCTACCTGCTCGTCAAGTGTTTTGCGTATAGGCTGTTTAAGTGTTTCCTGCGCTCTGCTATTTGTGGTACAAAAAGCGTTTTTGTGATGCTCTCCCGTATTGCTACTTTGCGGCCTCTCTTTTCGGCAGGTTTTGACGGCTTGTTAGAGAGTTTAAGCACGCTAGACAGTGTAGTGTTGGGCGCCATTCCACAGTTTACGTTAAAGAAACATAGCAATAACAATAAGCGTTTCACAACTCTCACGCCAAGATGCTGTTTTTATCAAGAAGTATTGGAACCAACTCTTGAACTTGGCTAGCTGCTCATGAGCACCTTCCATAACCTGTGTGAAACCTCTGTGGATGGATCATTGGCGACACGGTGAATAATATATTAAAATGTTTCTCTACTTACGCACCTTACCATCATAAAATTGAGTAAATGCTCACAAGAGTAGTACTTCGTTCTGTATACGCTTCAGATAGTCTGAAGCTCTAAAAAATAAGAAGTCATTTCCCTATTTTCGAGAGTTCTAGTGAGAGATGTACAGACACGTTCATGAAACGTCTTTGAGGGTCATGATACTTTTTTCGGAAAATCGTGTGACCCACAAGAGAGTTGATTTTATTGATCGATATGTGGGGTTTAACGTCCCAAAACCACCATATGATTATGAGAGACGCCGTAGTGGAGGGCTCCAGAAATATCAATCACAAGGGTTCTTTAACGTGCACCCAAATCTGAGCACACAGGCCTACAACATCCCACAAGAGAGTCGACGTCGCCTTTAAAGAAAATCATAGACGTGACAAGCCTGGACTATTCGAAAGAAGTGACACATACTTTTCTTTCTTTATTATTTGAACGTATATAAAAAGGTAATGTAGTAATATATCTGCAGTTTTAAGTTCCAAATTCCCCATATGATTTTGAGACACGCCGTCGTTGATTGCTGCAGAAATTTTTGTGATCAGGTGTTCCTTAGAATACACTTACATTGTACAGTACACGAGCCTCTATTATTTCATCTGCATCGAAAACCGACCACCACTGCCGAGATGAAACCCGCTACTTTCGGACCAGCAGATGAGCACCGTAACCAGTGTTTCACCATGGCATACATTCCTTCAAGTGCTTTAAATCACTAAAACACGGACGTATTTCTTCCATCTCCGTGTGCGTTTTACCATGAAACATATTTTCGGTTAATTTGTACATGTCGTACCTGTAGGAGATAGAGAAGTTCATTTTTGACACTCTTTATTCATAATCCTACATTCTCAGAACTATATAGTTAATCCATGTCATGGAGGTATGGGATAATTTGATATAGCCTGTATTCCGTTTTGCTCCCAGAAGGTACACCAAGGTACATTCTGAGTCGACTGAAGAAATAAAACTTACAGTTTTAAAATGACTGGAAATAGCCGAAAACAATGTAGTAAATCCGAATATTGCTCTTGATTTGGTGTGGAGCCCACCAAGGAAAGTAGTAGGTTTAAAACATAGAAAATAATAATCATCGTGTCAAAGGGGTACAATGCAGTAGATGGACGAATAGAGGCTGTGATTCAGGAAGCTATTGAGGCAACAGAGAACTACCTAAAACGGACTGATCTTCGGTCGAAACTGCTTCCCAAGCGCAGGGGCCCCGAATCAAGGGTGGAAGTCGTTAGAGGACGTCGGCATCACTCTTAGGACAGGTGAGGGTAGCTTGAACCTCAGGGCGGACTTCCTCCAGATTCTGGGTATGAACATATAATCAAAAGACTCCAATAATCTGGCGGCAGGGAGACTTGACAAAAACTGACAATCCCATTAGAGTGATAAGAAGGTTTGCTAACAGACAACAGGGACTTGGAGAAGACAACCTCGTAAAGCTGGTACATGCCTTGGTGATTTGTCATTTTCCCATCGTGACAGCCATGCTCAACTGGCAGAGAACGGAGGGTGATAAGCTTAATACGCTAATAAGAAAGGTTGTCAAGAGAGCTCTTGGGCACACAAGCTCGAATAGACTTCTTCGTCTTGGCATGCATCACACGCTCGAAGAATTGGCAGAGGCACAGGAGAGAGACCCAACATGTGACTGGTGATAAGTGACGATTATGGTTGAGGTATGGTGCAGTGAGATGGAATATGGAATAGCACAGAGGCCACCATTTTATGCAGGCTTACGTCGAGCTATGCACTATTTTTATTTCAAAAGCCTGCTCGTGCTTACTTAAAAAATTGATATTAGGTACAATTAGCAAAAAGAAAACCGGGCGGGGCAATTCCCTGCAAATTATGCAAGGATAGATCTGCCGGCTACCTACAACATCCTAACCTCACCTAACCGTTCCGGTAGAAACATCCTGTGGGAGCTAGGAACTTCACCAATGGAAATGAAGTCTCGCTTCTGCAGCATTCCTCGTCAATAGCGAGAACAAATCATTGTTGCCCCAACGCACGAGATGTCCGCTCTGAGCGTAACGAGGGTAGAAGGTGCACGCCATGGCAAACGCTCTAATACAGAGGGCTCTAAAACACGCCGGGGACTATCCCTTCGTCGATGCGGCCCTGTGTCCCGTGGGGAAGGCGTGCGCGGCAGTGAGCATCAACCACGAGGGCAGTCCCACAAACTTCACAATGGTCCGGACGACGATGTCTTAACTAGCAGAGCAAGCGGCGATCGCGTTGGTCTTGCTGGACAACAGGAGGTCCACTACCTACAGCGACCCTAGATCGGTGGTCAGAACATTTGCCAATATCACAATATTAAAACCTACTTTGCGTATCTTTCAGGACAAGGAGATTAAGCCACACAGACTCGTTTGGTTCTCATCTCATTGGATACATTGAGGGAGCCCCGCCCCATCTCAACGAGTCAACCCACATAGCTGCGCGAGGACTAGTAAACTACGTAGCGATGAGGGGACACAGTACTGATGTTTTGGAAAACCAGAACCCCCCTAACTCGTATAACGAACTGAAAAAACATTTTTACTTGGCGTGGAGACGAAACCCACCACCACACAAAAATCTAAGCAGACCTCAAGCTCTGCACTCAGACTTTTTCAAGCCGGGACGTACAATAACTCCGTGCTATTGCACAAGATCTTTCCCGAAATACAGCCAACTAATACATGTTCCTTCGCGAATTGTATACCTAAACTAGAACGCATGCTCTAGCGGTGCCCCACGTTACGCAGTAGTGAAGCCATCACCCCGTCCAAATGGAAGCGTGCTGTTACCAGCTCCAAACTCGAACAGTAGTTATACGCAGTCCAACGGGCCTGCGACGCAGCAGAGGGACTTGATCTTTGTGTTCCGACGTGGGAGGGGCCCGCAATATGCTAAAGCACGTTTCGAAAGAACTAATAAAGGTCCAATGCTGGACACGGGATGGTGATAGTACGAGGGACCCTCTCTGTTGTCTGTTACCATCCCTTTCCAGCGCTGCTTGTTCACTTGTGACCGGCTGGATTAGTGATACACCAATCAGTCCGGTTAGGATCAGCCTGTGGTATTGACGTCCCACGACTGTGTTACACTATTGAAGAACCATGTGATTGATTAATTTTGTGCCTTTCTTTATCTCTGCATAACTTATCAGATATTTTGTTTCAATAAGAAAATTTATAATTCCTTTACATAAGAAATACTGATTAGGTTTGCCTAAAAGTTCCTTATTCTTCCCCTTCGGGCCTGGCTGTGTAGGCTTATCCAAAAAAATAAGTGACAAGTACAGAGGTGCAGCGCTGGATTTAGTTTAAATTGGCCTAGCGCGGCAGCAGCATTACTACTATCATTGAACATTAAAAATTTATCCAACAATCATAACATATCGCAGCACAGGTGAGTAAGCCCACTTTTTCTGGGCAATGTAAAAGAAGAAGAAAAAAGAACTAAAGTTGTTCATGAGTATGAATTTCTCCAACGCTTCTTCTAACATAAATTCAGCCCGAGCATGCCGGCCCGCTTCATGATCGCAAAACAGCAAATGTTTTATGCCAACAGCAAGAAAAAAAAGGAACTGCACCAATAACCTAGTCATAGGTTATTGGTGCTAGTTTGTTACATGAACTATAACAAATCCGAGCTTTACTCCTCCAACTTGTTCGTACGAGCCGTTCCCGATCAGTCGTGATACTTTTTTATATTGTGCACGCGAGAACCTTCTCTTTATATTTTGTTTATTTTATTTGCTCTTTTTCTTAATCTCTCTCTCTGCTGCCGGAAGTGCGCCACAAACATCAGTTAAATTTTCACCATACCACTTAAGTTCCTGTTCTAGAATATATTTTTCGATTCTGACGATTCCCGTAGTGTAACCCACAGTTTGTGTTTTTGCTGCAGGCTTACTTGTGTGCTCGCAAAAATCTGGTTTGCAGAGCACATGTATTTTCTCACATTTTTCTGTGAAATGAAAAAAGTAACCCGTTATTATAATGTACTTTTCGAATTCAGATGTACGGTTCAACGTTTTTCTGTGACAAAAATAAAAACACGAATCAGTAGCATTTTTCATCCGAGATATTGAAAGCTGAAAACTTCAAGAGAGCCGTCTGGATTCTGTAAGGATGTATTAAATTTTTGTTGTTGTTTCTTCCGGCACATTATGAGGGTCGTATCCTGCCTTTTTTTTCTTTGTGCTAACTAGACGCTGTTTTTTTCTAGCAGCGAAGTGATTGTAGGTATATATATATATATATATATATATATATATATATATATATATATATATATATATATATATATATATATATATATATATATATATATATATATATATCTACCAGAAAACTCTTCAAATAGGCACGCGCTATAGGAATTGGGTAATGCCCAAATGCCCACTTTACAGGAGGTGTAAAGCAGTAGCGATTATGAAACAAACACGAACATTAGAAAACGAGAGAGATATAGTAAACAGAATATATATATATATATATATATATATATATATAGTCTAGTAGATCCTCCGTGAGCGGTCACAACGTGGTTTATTTCGACGTTTCGGCCTAGAGTCTGGCCTTCATCAGGAATAAAGATACAGTTTGTCTGTGCTCAGCTTTATACAATCTCAAATCAGAGGGCAAGGAAAGAGGGAAAAAAAGGAAAGAAAAAAGAAAAGAAAAGGAAAGAAAAAAAAGAAAAATATTACACGGTGGACGCCCCTCGGGTGCCCCCTTCCACTTTTCCCTCCACTTCCCCCATCTCTCTCCCCCCCCTCTCTCCCCTTCACCTTTCTGATGTCAGGGGTCTGTGTATGTTTCCGTTCACTAGCGCATTCCTCCCGATCAGACGGCCCCTCCTGGCACTGGCGGTTCGGTATATATATATATATATATATATATATATATATATATATATATATATATATATATATATATATATATATATATATATATATATATATATATATATATATATATATATATATATATATTGCTACGGAGAGGAAGAAAAGGAAGAGGTGCGACTGACAGGCGCGCGACTGGGCCAATCAGCCATTGTGTCTCTTGCCTGTAGTTTTTACTCTGCAAATACATCTTGCTCAGAAGCAACCAACCTCGTAACATATTGGTGAGAGGTGCTGGGTAACCATCAGGCAACGGAGCTCCGCAGCGGACGTCGCATCGCCCTTCCAGCCATGGCCAATGCTCAGCCCTCCGCGTCAACGTCAGCGTCTCCGACGAACATGGCGTCGCAACCGTACGTTTTCACGCCTCTCAAGGATCCCGGTACATTCTGCGGAACCGATGGCGTCGACGTTGATGATTGGCTGGCCATGTTTGAACGAGTGAGTGTGCCGAACAGATGGGATCCCACACTTCAGTTGGCTAATGTGCTGTTCTATTTGAGAGGCACGGCCAAGGTGTGGTATGAGAACAATGAAGAAGAACTCACAAGCTGGGACCAATGCAAAGCAAAGATGCGAGAGGTGTTTGGCAAAACCGCCAGTCGGAAGATCGCCGCCAAAAAGGAATTGGCCTGCCGTGCCCAATCCCCTACGGAGTCATACCTCGCTTACATTCAAGACGTGCTGGCCCTCTGCCGAAAGGCCGAAAGCGACATGACAGAAGGTGACAAGGTGGGACATGTTCTGAAAGGGATTGCCGACGACGCGTTCAATCTCCTGATGTGCAAGGGCTGTTCCACCGTAGACGCGATCATCAAAGAGTGTCGTCAGTTCGAGCAAGTGAAAAGTCGCCGCATTCTACAAACATTCGCTCGACTCCCAAACACCGCTGCAACATCTACTTGCGAGGACCAGTCAACACCACAACGTGCATCGCCGCCGGGAGACCTTACACGCATTGTTCGTCGTGAACTGGAAGCTATGGCGCCCTCGGCGTTCTATTCGCGCAGTACCGATGCCACTCCTGTTACTGTTCCTCTTGTTCAAGCCATCGTGCGCCAGGAGCTTGAAAACATCGGAGTGCATTCCGTGTGCCATGTCACCGCGCCTAGAGTCAGCGAACGCCCTTTCGTGATGCCCTTCTCCGACCGACGGTCTTCTCCACGTACTCGCAACCCGGCTGAGTGGCGAACTGCAGATGACCGCCCTATATGTTTCAACTGCCACCGCGTTGGACATATTGCCCGTTACTGCCGCAACACATGGTCCTCGGCACATCGCGCAACGACCAATATGACCCGTTTCGACGATACCGCCCGCACCTTTCCACCTGCCGAAGAGCCCAATGCCATTGACCATTCTCGGAACACTTGGTA
Organism: Rhipicephalus microplus; assembly: GCF_043290135.1. Lineage (NCBI taxonomy): Eukaryota > Metazoa > Arthropoda > Arachnida > Ixodida > Ixodidae > Rhipicephalus > Rhipicephalus microplus. Next base: position 218,267,973 of record NC_134700.1, read on the forward strand.
CAGCCGCTCGCCTTCACCACGTGGGCACCAGTCTCGATCGCCGCAAACACGTCGTCCATCGTCCCGTTCGCCGCAGCCACGGCGCTTCTCGTCCCCCGTGGCTTCCGGCCGCGTTGTCTCGGAAAACTGAGAAATGCAGCCCCCGGAGGTGGTGCTGCATTGACGACTTCCGCAGCAAATCCTCTTTCCGTTCCCACCAGACGAAGTGTAATAGACGTTAAAGTAGACGGCGAACCTGTACAAGCACTTGTCGACACCGGCGCAAGCATTTCGGTCATGAGTTCAAGCCTACGCACACGTTTAAAGAAAGTTCTGACACCAGCGGCTGCACAAATGCTCCGTGTGGCCGATGGCGGCACGCCGATGGTTCTCGGTCTGTGCACTGCCCGCTTACGTATAAAGGACCACACTACTTCTGTCATTTTAGCCGTGATTGACCACTGCCCTTATGACATTATCCTAGGCCTGGACTTCTTGTCGAATCATTCTGCTCTGATCGATTGTGCTACAGGCGTTCTTCAGCTAGAGTTGCCTCAGATAGTCGCTGAACCCCACACTGCCCCGCCGCGCCTGTGCTCTCTTCAGGATGTGCGGCTGTCAGCTCAGGCAGCCACCTTCGTCGTTTTGACCGCACAGCCCCAAGTTCCCGATGGTCAATATGTCCTCCTTCCTCTCGCCGACGTCCTCTTGAGCCGCAACATTGCCATTCCCCATACGCTTGTGACTGTTACTGACAATTGTACCTCGCTTCCACTTCTCAATTTCAGCTTGTGCCCTCAAGTGCTTCCTCGTGGCATGTTCTTGGCCAGCGTATCTAATGCTGACGAATTCGAAATAGCAGCGCTCACCACCGAGATTGATTTACTTCAGTCTCCTGTAGCGAACAGCACCTGTTCTCGGCCAGATCGTTTCTCGAAGATGATTGCACCCGACCTCAATCCTGCGCAAGCCAATGACATCCATCGCCTTCTCGCGTCATATACCGACATTTTTTCTTTCGACGACAGACCTCTAGGGCAAACATCCACTGTTCAGCACCGTATAAATACTGGTGACGCCAGTCCTATTCGCCGACGCCCCTATCGTGTCTCCCCCACTGAGCGTAGAGTTATCCAAGCAGAAGTGGACAAAATGCTCAACAAAGGTGTCATAGAACCATCAAGTAGTCCTTGGGCCTCCCCTGTCGTCCTTGTGAAGAAAAAAGATGGTACCTGGCGCTTCTGCGTTGACTATCGCCACCTAAACAAGATCACACGAAAAGACGTGTACCCGCTACCACGCATCGATGACGCGTTGGACTGCCTACACGGGGCTACATACTTCTCGTCTATAGATCTTCGGTCCGGCTACTGGCAGATTTCTGTCGATGAAATGGACCGCGAGAAGACGGCCTTCATTACACCAGATGGTTTATACCAGTTTAAGGTCATGCCTTTTGGACTATGTAACGCCCCTGCCACATTCGAACGAATGATGGACTCTCTCCTGCGTGGTTACAAGTGGTCTACTTGTCTTTGTTACCTAGACGATGTGATAGTCTTTTCATCTACTTTCGATAGCCACCTGACCCGTCTCGCTGCAATTCTCGCAGTCTTCAGAACAGCTGGGCTACAACTCAATTCCAAGAAGTGTCAATTTGGTCACCGTCAGATTGCCATTCTGGGCCATATTGTAAACGCCGATGGTGTCCAACCAGATCCCGAAAAGATCCGCGTCGTCCGTAGCTTTCCAGTGCCCCGTTCTACATCCGATGTCCGTAGCTTCGTCGGCTTATGTTCCTACTTTCGCCGTTTTGTGAAAAACTTCGCCGACGTTGCCCGGCCACTGACAGATTTGCTGAAGAAGGATACCACATTCTCATGGGGCCCTGAGCAGGCTCAAGCGTTCGCCGCTCTCATCGGCTACCTAACTACGCCCCCCATACTTGCCCACTTTAATCCTTCTGCTGCCACAGAGGTTCGCACCGACGCCAGTGGCCACGGTATCGGCGCAGTTCTCGCTCAGCGGCACCACGGTAGACAGTGCGTGATAGCTTACGCCAGTCGCCTGCTTTCTCCCCAGGAGATGAATTATTCCATCACCGAGAGAGAGTGTCTAGCTTTAGTTTGGGCCGTCGCCAAGTTTCGGCCATATTTATATGGTCGCATTTTCACTGTCGTTACGGACCACCACGCCCTCTGTTGGCTGACTTCTCTGAAGGACCCGACTGGACGTCTGGCTCGCTGGGCTCTGAGGCTTCAGGAATTTTCGTTTAGCGTCAGCTACAAGTCTGGCCGTTTGCACAAGGACGCAGACTGTCTTTCTCGATATCCGGTAGATCCTCCTGATCCCGTTGCGCCTGACCTGGAGAGCAGAGTAATGGCGTTCACAGACGTCAGCGATATGCGCATCGAACAACGACGGGATGAGTCATTGCGCACTATCATCGACGCCATCCAGTCTGACAGCCATGACGCTGAATCCCGTATGTTCGTGCTGCATAACGGCATCCTCTACCGCCGCAACGTCACCACTGAAGGCCCTGAGCTTCTGCTTGTCATCCCTCGTCATCTACGGCCTGCCATACTTCAACAACTTCACGACGCACCAACAGCGGGACACCTCGGCGTTTCCCGCACATACGACCGCGTGCGACGTCGATTTTTCTGGCCTGGATTGTACCGCAGCGTACGTCGATATGTCGCCACTTGCGACCTCTGCCAGCGCCGGAAAAGACCTTCTTTGCTGCCAGCTGGATATCTTCACCCAATTGAAGTCCCCTCTGAACCATTTCATCGCGTGGGACTCGACCTTCTTGGCCCTTTTCCGACCACGACACTCGGAAATAAATGGATTGCCGTCGCCACAGATTATGCGACCCGTTACGCGATAACAAAGGCCATGCCAACCAGTTGCGCCACTGACGTCGCGGATTTTCTTCTTCATGACGTCATCTTACACCATGGTGCACCCCGACAGCTGCTTACGGACCGCGGCCGCTCTTTCCTGTCCAAAGTTGTCGATGACCTCCTTCGCTCGTGTGCTACAGCGCATAAGCTATCTACCGCCTACCACCCACAAACTAATGGCCTAACTGAACGTCTCAACCGCACGCTCACAGAGATGCTTTCGATGTACGTCTCCGATGATCATCGAGACTGGGATACCACGTTGGCCTATGTGACCTTCGCATATAACTCCTCTCGACATGACACTGCGGGATTCTCGCCTTTTTATCTTTTATATGGTCGCGACCCCATATTGCCATTTGAAACCACCTTGCCTCTCGTGCCATCTGCTTCCGAGTACGCGCGCGAAGCCATTGATCGGGCTCACATGGCTCGTCAAGTTGCCCAGTCTCGCCTCACCAGGTCACAGGATATGCAAAAAGCCCGCTACGACCACCGGCATCGAAATATAACGTTTGCCCCAGGTGACCACGTGCTCCTCTGGTCACCGTGTCGCCGTGTAGGTCTCTCCGAAAAACTTTTGTCCCGATACGCCGGACCCTACCTAGTCTTACGTCAAGTTAGCGACGTAACCTACGAGATAGCGCCATTGCACTCCAGTACGTCACCAAGTTCGTCACTAGTTGACATTGTCCATGTTTCGCGCATGAAACCCTACTTCTGTCGCACTTCTCCGGACTCTCGCCGAGACGGCGCTCCAACGCCCGGGGGTCCTGCTACGGAGAGGAAGAAAAGGAAGAGGTGCGACTGACAGGCGCGCGACTGGGCCAATCAGCCATTGTGTCTCTTGCCTGTAGTTTTTACTCTGCAAATACATCTTGCTCAGAAGCAACCAACCTCGTAACAATATATATATATATATATATATACCAGAAAACTCTTCAAATGGGCACGCGCTATAGGACTTGGGTAATGTCCAAATGCCCAATTTACAGGAGGTGTAAAGCAGTAGCGATTATGAAACAAACACGAACATTAGAAAACGAGAGAGATATAGTAAACAGAATATATATATATATATATATATATATATACATATATATATACATACATATATATATATATATATATATATATATATATATATATATATATATATATATATACCAGAAAACTCTTCAAATGGGCACGCGCTATAGGACTTGGGTAATGTCCAAATGCCCAATTTACAGGAGGTGTAAAGCAGTAGCGATTATGAAACAAACACGAACATTAGAAAACGAGAGAGATATAGTAAACAGAATATATATATATATATATATATATATATATATATATATAAAGAGAAAGAGAGAGGAAGAGAAAGTGATAAAGAACAAGAAAGGGAACATTGAGTAATAGAATGCAATGAGATCATGAGATGGAGATAGAGAGACCGTCAACGCAATGGAAAGGGGAGAAAGAGACAAATTGATATAGATGCAAGAAAGAGATAGGCGAAACAAACAGCAAGACACAAAAAAGAGAGAAATAAAGAGAGATGAAGATAATAAAGAGAGGAAAAAAGCACTTTTCATTCGGGCTTGGAGTCACCATTGTGAAGCGGCCATTATTAGCTTATCTTTCTTTTTATCAAGTTTTTCTGGTTTTTCACAGTGGTTGTTGACTTGCGTAAAAGGCTAGTTGAATAACAGGTACTCATGCTTGAGCAACGCAGTGCACTGCATGAGGTGAGAGCAGCCTCACCTCATCCAGTCTGCATCTTCTGTAGTATTCCTGCAGCCCAGTCCTTCTTTTGCAGCCACGTACCCGAAAATATTGCCGTAAATGCATGGAGCGGGTACGTCGCAATCATAAGCTGACGCATTGACTCCCGAGCTGATTCTCTCTTACCCACTCAGACTCAGATCAAGCTGTGGGTCCGAGTGTAAGTGATCGCGGCTGAGTAACACTATAGGTGAATTTGAGTCCGATTGAGTTAGGTTGACGAAAACTTTGTTGATTCGATGTCCTAGTCATCTGTAAACACAAAACTTATTTTCTCAGTAATTTTGGCTCAGCTATGCATTCTTGCCGATTATTGGTGATATCTACTCGACTACAGAATTAATATGAGGCTTATATCCCATTGGGACCTTCGTCTACTCACACATACTTCAACGCACTAGCGCCCATACGTCGTCTCGACATATATCGATCACGTTGTAGCGACGAGAGAAGAGAGACGTGAGATGACGTCGAAGGCGGCCGATGGAGCCGTGCCGATCTCGCTACTTTATTCCAGGCCTGAAGCGGAGCCACGTCAGCTACCAGCGTCCGCCACGCCAGGCGTGTCAGCTCGTTCTAATCCTCGCGCAGCTCGAGCTAGCATCAGCTGCGCGAGAGGCGCGGCGCGGTGATTAAGAAATGATGATAGTGATGATGGCGCTACAGGGCTCCCCCCCTCCTAGCGCTTTGCGCGATTTGAAGGCATATGAAAAAGAAAGAGAGCGACAAATGCTATATACATGAACGGCAATCTATAAAGTGTTCATTTGGCAAGTCCAGGTTGTCGACGTTTATGGGCCATCAGAAGGCATTGTGTCTCCGGTGGGCGACTCTGGGAGAAGCGCAAGGGACGACGAAGGAAGTGCCGGGTCGCTGTGTTCATAGACACGTCCATCCCACAATTACGCGGCGGGACCATTCGAATGCGCACCCGCCGTTTCGAGTAGACTCGGCTGACAAACGTGCCCACAGCTGGAACTGTGGACAGGCGCTGAAGAGCTCGCGCCGGCAATGTGGGCCAAATAGTGTGAAGGATCGGAACGCACCCATGATGACCGAGCACTGAAGTTTCACAGCCACAGCGGGGTCTCGGACAGCGCACAGGGTGTCGAGCATGCTGTCGACGAGGAGCAGCGTCGCGGTCGTGCTGGTGCGGGCGTCTCTGTCGATGAAACACCGGCCTCCGCGTAGCACTGCGACCGGCATGCCGGGGCGTGTGGCCGAGTCGACGGATGCGGAAACGCTGTGCATTGCGGCTAGACATGTGCACGACAAGTGGTTGGCCCTTGCGTTGGGAAAACCTCGTAGGTGTTTGCGCCGTCTTGAAGGCCAAGGCTGCAACACATGACTGTTTAGCAAGAGGCTTGAAAAAGGGCCTCTCTGTATTATGCCGAACGTGATGATTTCGTTGGCATCCTCTCGCGTAGCTGATGCTAGCTCGAGCTGCGCGAGGATTAGAACGAGCTGACACGCCTGGCGTGGCGGACGCTGGTAGCTGACGTGGCTCCGCTTCAGGCCTGGAATAAAGTGGCGAGATCGGCACGGCCCCATCGGCCGCCTTCGACGTCATCTCACGTCTCTCTTCTCTCGTCGCTACATTGGTGACCCGGACGTGATGTAGGAGACGTAGTCGGGAAAGTTAGGTCCCGGTCAGTGAAGACTTTCGGGCCGGAGGGTACCGCACGCTGCGACGCAGACGAAACCTGTAAGTCGTGGGTGTACGGCAGCGGGTGGTAGGTGAGGCCATATCTGGCAAGCACCGCCGAGCAGAGGTCATCGGAAGGCTGCTGGCTGAAGGTTGAAGTGCCAGAGAGATGACGCAACTCTACCGGAAGGGCGTCTTGAAGAATGGCGTGCATCAGCGGCTGGTCCGTGACGCCATTCAACGCCAGAACGGCATCGAGCTGCATGAACCATACCTTGGGGTAGGTCGATTGGAACGGCGGCACTGGCGGGCAGAGTTGCGGGAACAGGACAGTGGGCCGCTCGGCGAAGGGCGTGTTCTCCGGGTCACCAATGTAGCGACGAGAGAAGAGAGACGTGAGATGACGTCGAAGGCGGCCAATGGGGCCGTGCCGATCTCGCCACTTTATTCCAGGCCTGAAGCGGAGCCACGTCAGCTACCAGCGTCCGCCACGCCAGGCGTGTCAGCTCATTCTAATCCTCGCGCAGCTCGAGCTAGCATCAGCTGCGCGAGAGGCGCGGCGTGGTGATTAAGAAATGATGATGGTGATGATGGCGCTACAAGGTGGTAGTGGTGGTTATGATGCTGCCCCGTGGATACAGCCCAGCAGACCTGGCTGGAAATTGCTCCACCTGAGCGATATATGAAGGAAGAGGAGTAGGAGGTGTATTGATTGGCGCGCATACCTTTTAATTCGAGATGTGATTGCTGCGCAGGATACAAATCAAATTCTTAAGATTGAATTCGATGACATTTTTCCCTCTAAGGCTAAACTACAATCCTATAGGGTATTAAATAGCCGACTGCAGGATTATCTTGCACACGCGGAAACGAATAACATTATTGCCACAGATGCTTCAGTATTGGATGAAAAGACAGGTGTAGGTATATACTCACATTCGCTTGACTGGTCTTTTTCATTAAGATTACCGGATTTCACCCCAGTTTTTGAAGCTGAGCTGTTGGCAATTGTTCTAGCGCTGCGAAAGCTACCTTTGAATGCGGCTAATGCGATCATAATAACGGATTCCCTGTCAGTATGTACGTCGATTACGGCGTCAACAAAATCGATGGCCTTAAAGACGCTCCTTATGCTAGTTCCTCCTCAGCTGCAGCTATTGAAATTAGTATGGGTACCCGGTCATTGCGGCTTAGAGGTAAATGAAATCGCCGACTCTCTAGCACGAGCAGCATTGAAAGGGCCAGTACTATCAGTCCTTCCCGAAGTGGCCACTATAACGGCGACAAGATACAGAAAGCTTGCGCTCAGTGCAGACGCTATGGAAGCAATATTGTCAACACCAGAATTTACTCACTTAAGATTTCCATGGAAAAGTCACTGGTGTCCTACAAAACAGTTGGAAACCATAATAACCAGATTTCGATGTCGTGTCCCCCCGTTAAATTTCTATTCACATAGGGCTGGTCTGGCGATATCACCACTATGCAACTTTTGTTCAGAATTGGAAACAATAGAGCACTATTTTTTATCATGTCGCCGATACAAATTGCTTAGGAAAACATTCTTAGCCCTCCCATTCGCTAGCCTACGGTTGAACTTATCTGCAGAAAACATACTTTCCTTCGGTGCTTACGATCTGGGCTTCAGCCACGAGAACGTTTTCTACGCAGTTTGCAAGTACCTGAATGAAAGTAAAAGAATTAAGCTTTTAATTGCGTGATTATTAATCATGCAAAAAAAACTAATAATAATTCCAACGAACACAAGAGCATTGTTTAACTATCCTGATTCTTATTCAAGGTAATGAATAGTTGTCTTATCTGCACGAGTGACAAGCAACTATTGCATTCCATTCATTCTGACTAGGGTGTCTTTATTTTTTTCATTCTTTTTTCTGGTGGGTGGTTTCGATATTAAAAAAAAACTTACCTAATTAAGTCATCGATTCTTGGCCAATCCCCCTGAGTGGGTACGAGCCATGTCTGTGGATTCATCATCATCATCATCATCATTAATGGGGAAGCACCTTAGGGTGTGGCTTGTCTGTTGTGTGTTTTCTGTTGTCCGGCACAGGGCATGCAAGATACCAACTATAAGCCGTGAAGTTGACGATGAAGACTATAAACGCGTTCCAGACCACGCATTCTCATGCAGCACATACAAGCTACCTACTATACGTCATGGCAATGACGATGGATGATGGCGCTGATGACGATCAATAGTCAGCGTGTTCCACACCACACATAACACGGATGAAAACGATCGTGAAAGTGCTCTCGCCCGTAAAAGGCAAAGCAGCAACGCCTACAACAAGCTGCTACTCCGGAGGTGAGAGAGTGGCATGTGGCGGCTCAATGTATACGCGGACAGCAAGCGATACCTTAAGGCGAATAACTAGGGAAGCAACGGCAAAACGGCAACGCCGACTATAAGCTGCTACCCCGGAGTTTAGGAAGGGCACTGGAGGGGGCGGATGCATGACAAAAACACATTGTATGTACAGTATACTGTAGACACGCGATGTCACTCATTCACATGCTCGAGTGGGCAATGTCACGATTTATTTACGGTAAGAACAATACCCAATGCTTCGCCCACTTGTTATAATTCACTTCGAGGAGATTCGCACATTTTTAATATTGATAACATTCGAAAAAAAAAGCTTTTCCACTACTATACACGTGCATTGAGCACCTATCTCGAAGGCTTTGTTTGCGAGAAGTACTACGCACAACAAACTCTTGATAAAAATGTCTTTCCAGAATCGGAACCACTAGTTATTCATATATATATATATATATATATATATATATATATATATATATATATATATATATATATATATATAAGGGTGTCCGGTAAAACAGAAGAACTAAAACAACTGAATATTTTTTGTTTTTGATTTTTTGTCGCAGAAAATTCACAATAATAGCGCTCGTGGGAAAGGAGGTGCACCATTTTGGTGCCGCCGCTGTCGACGACCTCGCCGCTTCGCACGTAAACCGTTCGACCTCTCATAATGACAATCGACCGTTTGCTCTGATAGAACTAATAGAAAAACGCTATACATGCGCGCTTGCCGCAGTGGCCGTAAGGTTTGAGAGCACGCACACCCCGAGGCAATGTAGCACAGTGCAGCTGCTTTAACGCTGCTCAATATAATGCAGACTTTCTGTGTGCTCCTACGAGCTTTTCTTTTTCTTAAAGGTGAAAAAAGGGTGCCTAGTGGAAAGACCAGCGTGCAGGGCGAAGAAGTCGCATGACCACCCAGGCGACCCGTAGATCGAGAAATGCGAGGGCTTAGTTTAATGACTATTGCACTATATAAACATTCTGACGGAGGCAATGAGCTGCAACGGTTATCCGGCAGCCAAGCAAGATGGCTGAGCAGCTTCTCGCGCAAGCGCTTTACGCACAGTCGTCTTGCTTATCTTCGGAGAGCCTCACGCTTGCTCATGTACGTACGTGACATGAATGTAAAAGGGGTGGCGTTCGCATGCGTGCATTATGTAAAGTGCACGCTCAACGAGCCCCTCAATACAACGTTCACCTTTCAGTAGCCTTACGCAAATTCATGAAGCACCTGACAAGCATTCTTATTCATTTTCAAGGAATAACCGGGAGAAGTAACAAATTCATGAGGGACACCGACAAAGCGACCAAGGGTACTTATTTTATACGGAATGCATTTATTCAGTGTAGAAGCACGTTGTACTTGTTCACATTTTTATTGACACAGAGACACGCAGTTAGAGCCGAGGTTATGGTTTCAAACGTGGCTTGCACATGTCTATATATCTTATTGATGTTCTGCCGTTTGCATCGTCTCTCCACGACAGCGTGATTTAAAAGCCCGGGACCACTCTATTCTGCTTTATTACTCATGTCCAATTATATACTTGCAGTGCCAGCTGCCTTCATCCTATCATTGTGAGCATTCATTTGTGTAGCTTCGTGCTTTTGTTGGACGTTTTCTGCCCAATATTATTCACTCAGTGACATCACCTATTGCGTCAATGCACAACCGCTTATCTTCAACGTCAGTTTAACTAAATACTTTAGCAACACCACTCCTTTCTATAATTCTTCAGTTCCAGCGTAATTTATATACACTCCCAATGACGGCGTAGCGCCGGAAAGTCAAGATACGAAAGACAACAAGGGGTGCGCTACCACGCGCGTCTCGTACCCTTTCATGTCGCGTCTTTCCAGCGCTATGCCATAATTTATTGCAAGAAAAAAGAAACATGGCTGGTTCCTGCGCCATACGTGTCGGTATAACATGAAAGAGAAGCGTGTCTTCACAGATGTGGCGGAGCGTTTATTGTGCATTGCTTGACCCAAATCTGAAGAAATGTATGTTATTACAACTAATTGTAATGTCCTGCAATTAACGAAAAAGAGCTGGAAACTTCCTGCACGCCCCTCAAGCAGAAAGAGAGCACGAGGACGAGCGAGAACCAACAACCATCAGACATTGACACTTAAAGTGCGCTGCTCAAACACAAAGAAGGACGCACGAAACGAACGCATACGTATACACAGTACAAGCGTGAACTGCCGCAGTTGTTCATTCTTTAGTTTAGTTTGTTGGTTCTTTAACTTGCGGGACAAACGCAAGACGCAAAACTGCCCCCATGAAGAGGTAAGCGTGCGCGCACGACCGACTATTCATCCAGAAGGTGCGCACGTGCGTGCATCACAATGAGCGGGGACCCAACCTCGTTGCGCCAGTAGCGCCATCCGGCTAGTGTTAACAAGAACACGAAGTAGCACCGAACTCTTAGTACTGCCAATGATAAATGGTGTATACGTAGTGCGTAGGCAGGATAACTGCTGGTCATCAAGGGCAACTGAAAAGTTTCCCAGAGAAGGCAAGTTCGTTAGGGGGAGACAAAGTTAGGTGGACAGATAAGATTAAGAAGTTTGCGGGTAGAAAGTGGCAGCAGCAAGAGTTGACTGGCGGAACATGGCAGAGGCCTTTGTCCTGCAGTGGATGTAGTCAGGCTGATGACGACGATGATGTTGATGATGATTATGATGATGATGATGATGATAACGACGACGACGACACCAGCTCGCCGTTATTATGATGAGGAGCGTAAAATGAAGTGTCGTCGAGCTGTAAGTCGAATAATATAAGCCTGCAAAATTTTCGTTTTCTTTTTGTATTGTCGTTGCAAGTGTTGACATCGTAGAAGGTGGGGCTACTGTTACTTATGCTTTTCATGTTGGATATCATATCAAAAAAAGGTATAAAATCACCGAAATATACCAGTTATATTAGAACACACTTTGGGAAAAATGAACTTTTCATGATGTTCAACGGCTGCTACAGCTTACAACCATTCTTTCTCCACTAAAAGCGAATGGCCAACTTACACTGAGGTAGCGTACCATTGAGTGGGCGGTGATAATACTGTAAACACAGAGCTACCTACACAACCTGTGACAGCTTAGAAAAGTCAGCACGTGGCGCAAGAAATCTTGTAGAAATGAGGCCTAGATCGATGTTAACGTAGGTACTGTTGCTATCGCAAAGATTACAGCTACTTAAAAAAAATACAAACATTCTGATTCCCGCTTGGGCAAGAAATAACGCCATATAAGAGAGCTGGAACGTAACAAGCAGTGTGGGAGCACAGGCAAAGGGCCACAAGTGAGCGTAGCAAACAGGTAGGAGAAACCATGAAAAAAAAAATAAACAGAAGAAACCAAAGAAGTTGAGACAAGATGCAGACTCCTGGGGAAAAAGCAATACGAAAATTGAAAGAGAAGCGTATTACCGCAACCAAGCAGCGAAATAAGCGGTATATCTTTAGATCCTTTCTTAGCTTGGACAGCTTCTAGATCACATTATAGGAGAGCAGAATTGAGCATTGGCATAAGACAAAGCAGCCGGTGTATACCTGGAAGTAATACCGTCTGGTGCTTTCGTGCGACAGGAAAGAAAGAAGATAGCAGGACAGCCGACGTGCGTCAGCATTTGCCTTTGGCCAAAGACTTTGGTCCTTCTTATCTCCTTACACAAAAAGCAGGTAAGACCTGCAGTCTGTCATTAAATGGCACCAGGTAATCAGTAATGAGCAAACGTCTTCAAAAGAGAGAGAGAAATAAATAAAAAATAATAAACGGGATGGAAGCTTTTAATGGTTCATGCTCGCGGTATCCGACCATCCGTCCGTTAATGCGCTGAAACGGTACCAACTGTGGCCTATTACCCTCACACTCCGTCAGGAATCACGTCATAGGACAGCAGTGGCGTCCATTCATCCGTCCGTGCCACCTCTTCCTTTCTCAGCAATTTCGCATGATTCCATAGCGGTGCGCAAACAGCAACGCTTCTCCGTCTGACATCTCATTGCAGCAAGTTAGTCGCAACTTAGGCCCGGCGATGATTCGTCGGCAAGCCGTTCGGATAAGTGCCGAAATAATGTGGATTCCCTCGCTACGAAACGCCAGAATGAGAATGAGCGAATGTGCATGCGGCGAGCTGACATGTCAACGGACATCAAGGCCAGGGAAAGAGAATGGAAGTTACAAAACATTGACGGATGTTTTTTTAAATTTCAAAGTGTGCCCTGCAATCATGAAACATTCTACCTATGCTAATCTACCTTCTCCCGATCAAAAGTGTGGGCTCATGCCGCCTTTCCGTAACAATCAAGTTGTACTAAAACATGTGAATCAGATGGCCAGAGAACTCCTGGAGGCTTGTATATCAACAATGATAAAGAGTCGTGTGTAAGCTAAACCTCAATCGCGTTCCATGTAAAAAAAAGCCTGCAAAATATGCATCGGTAGTTTAGCTAACACAATATTTATTTGGCTTGCAGACCTTTCCGCGCATGTGTTGTTGTTTTTTCAAGAGACGAATAGGATTCTTTTGTAGTTTCGCATAGGTCCCTGCGAGCTCCTTTGCGTATGTCAGACCTTATGGTGAGTATGCATAAATTCTTTACATGTTGCAATACATCGTTAGATGCGAAAAAGACACTTGCGTTGTTTTTCTTCTTCTATGTCTCTTCCTTTTGCCTCTACTGAAGTTTTAGTGTCTTTCGAAAGAGGCTGACGAACAGCATGCCAACTGTCAGCGCGAAACCAAAGACACCACCACGCACTTTCGCTTCTCATCTCCGTAAAACTCCCGGTTTGCTGTGATGGCGATAGCTTCTTCAGTTCGCATGCGTACAGACATCTAAAAGCTTTCCTAACATCCACGTGCATGCGAAAAGAGTACGAAATGTAAAAAAAAAGCGATCGTACGGATCAATTGAAGGCCTTAGACTTGTACTTTACGCTATCAGAACGCGAAAGAAAGCAAAAAAGATACAGATATGTAGAACACACCTTTGTCACCATGCTTTTTTTTTCGTCTTGCGCGTTTCTCCTTCCGTTCATGAGAGCGCTTTCTACAAAACGAGGTGCTGCCAAACCGTGCGAGCAAACATCCACCTATACGCCACGCGTTGTAGGAGATGAGCTGAAGCTTGCTCACTTTCAAACTTTCGAGGGCGAGCAAAACTTGTGGCGTTTCCCGGTAAGACACGAGGATCGTAGCTGCATAAACAGCGTCGTGTCGTGAATCACGCATCGAAGACTGTACACGCGAGCACAGCTGTCCTAGTAGAGTGAAATGCGCGGATGTAAACGGGATGCCACACGCGGTCCCTGAGCGACGCACGTCGAGCCTTGACACTTCTAGAACACGTGGCAAGAACCCATATTTAAGTTGTGTTGCCGAAACTTGGAAATCCCCCCTCTCAGCCTTTGGTGGTGCCTTAAGATCAACGGTTAGGTTTCTCGCTTTCTCACTGGGTGATTCCGTTCTTTACTTGGGCACGGTTCCTTCTTTCTTGCTCCGTCGCGCCTAAATGTGTCAATGCAGTTTTTTATGTATTTCATAAACAACAACATTACTTCAACTCTTTGAAAAGATTTAGAAGTATGAGAAAGAAGTCACGGTCACTCGAGAAGCATGTGCCTTCGAACTCATTCAGCAGAAGTTTGCTTCCGGGTGGCGTTGTAAAGTGGTTATGTCACGCACACTTTTTCCATGCTTTGAGTTAAGTGAAGAGCTTTCAAGAGTTATCACAAGTTCAGGGATAGGCATTGAGTGTCTGAGTGGGCTATCACATTAAGAGCCAAACACAATATTAGCACGTGCATGAAAACGAAATAAATGATGGCGTCTTGTAAGGAGAGCAGTGAGAGTAGAAAGTGTGATCTGACTGATGGCTCACGAAAGCACGTTCAATACCTCGCTGTCCTGGTCAGTTATCAGACTATGAACCACGACGGCGCCTGTAAACACCTTGATTGATTTGTGGGGTTTAACGTCCCAAAACTACCATATGATTATGAGAGACGCCGTTGTGGAGGGCTCCGGAAATTTCGACCACCTGGGGTTCTTTAGCGTGCACCCAAGTCTGAGCACACGGGCCTACATTTCCGCCACCATCGGAAATGCAGCCGCCGCAACCGGAATTCAATCCCGAGACCTGCGGGTCAACAGCCGTGTACACATAGACACTAAAGGAAATTGAAGGGACGAGATTCACTGCCTAATGCGGAAGCAGGAACGATGAAAAGGGTCCTGCATATTGTTTTCCCTTGAGAATTGTTCCGCATATTCGTCTGGTGTCGCACCCAATTTCATCCGCAGTCAAAGTCTATAAGCTGGTGAAATACGCAGGAAACGCACTGTTTAGTGTGCAAGTCATGAACATATCTGCGGGATTTAAGTCAAAAGTGGTTGCGGAAGAGATGAAAGTTCCCCGTTTCCCACTCAGATCCAATGATTTTAAAGTACAGCGGAATGCCAATTTCAAGCTTTCAAGGCACGTATGTGCGCATTAGCGTCAAATGCATTTTAGTCGGGTAATTAGGATTCAGCTAGTCAGGCTCCTTTTTCTAAGATTACGCGTTAGCAGCACAGAAAGAAGGCTTTGGGAAGTGAACCTCTTCTGTCTGGACGTGCACAGACCTTTAAAATATTGCCTGAAGGCTGCCAATAACAATAGAGACATGGGCTTGCATAACGCTAATCTCTTTTTGTTTCCTTTGGACAGTGTATTTATATATTCGCACGCAATTTTATACAACTTTTTCATGCGTTTCTCCCAAACGTAATTAAAAATTTCAACTACGTTTTCACGGTAAGTACATGCTCGTCGTGTAAACTTTACCACAATCGGTGTTTCTTCTTCTCTCAAATTTTCTACGCAAAACGTATACGCTGCTTGGAAAGGGGGCTCTATTATAGATTGCATATACGTTAACACTATGTCTTGCAGAAGCTGTGAGTGTCTAGTCTGCACGAGGACTACTAATGGAGTGCGGTACAGCACTTTAGTATGCGTCACGTTGCATGTGGTAACGAAATGAAAAATTAAGAAGATGTATATACAAGCAGGGCGCAGAAACTTGAACAGGAACGCAACATATGCGGCATGCCCCGAGTTTTCTGGGGCATGCTGCATATGAAATGTATCACTCTGAAAAACCGCTGAAGAGTATTCAGAGTTTATATCTTATGCATCACCATTCGCGTGTGCGTGGTTCTTCATTGGGGGTAGAAAAGAATTGCCATAGTGCCTCTTCATTGGTCGAGAGTGAATGAAAACAAGCGTCGCAGTGGACGGAAAACTGGCATTGAAGGGACTACGTGCTGCTCACAACAGCCTGCATTTCCAGCTGGTAATGGTAGAAAGTAAAAAATTCTTGAAATTCAACATCGGGGTCCTCTGCAGTCGTTATTCGAAAGAAAAATGCCTGGTCATAAACATACTTACTAAACAATCGAGCGGGCATATCCGACTCAATGTAAATGTGGGGAGACTTGACGCATACACCCGCATTTTCACGGTTATGTACACGTTAAAGAACCCTGGGTGGTTAACCTAATTCGGAGCCCCCATTATGGCGTGTCTGCTACTCTTTCTTATTTATTACTTGTTAATATTTTCGTTGACTCCTCCCTCGCCCCATGTACACAAAGGCAAAAGTCTTAGATGCCTGGTTCATCACGAAATTCGGACATTGCTGTTGGCGTACCACAGCATCAGGGACGAGTGATAAAAAAAAAACACCATCAGATAATGACGTCACCATGGAAAGTCATGGTGAGGTGCCCATTCTAAAAAATTTGACGTCAAAAATTCTGACTTCATATATGGACTCTGACGTCCTCATGACGTAGTTCGGCCATTGGTGCCGGCGTCTTGCGCTGGCGGCGTCTTGCGGTATCAGCAATGAGTGATATAAAAAAAAAGCCTTCAGAAGATGGCACCTTCATATGACGTCATGATGACGTGCCCAGTCGACCAAGTCGATGTCACAAGTTCAAAGGTGAAATATTGACAATGAGGTTCTCATGCCGTAATTATGACGTCATGTCACATTACCATGTCAGTACGTGATCTCGTAGCTCTGTCAATGGTGATGCGATCAAGTGGACAATTCAAAGTCTTGTGACGTGCCTGCCATGTAGGAGGCAGTGCAAAACTATTTTAGATGCAGAAAGCTTTTGAACGGTGGCGGGGACGCATCAATACACTGATACTGAGAATAAAATGACGGCTTTCGGCTTCGAGTTGTCTTGTGTGAATGCCTAAGGGACCCCCTAAGTTTTTATTCTATGTGAGGCTACACGTGAACTATCTTCCTGATGCGTGACTCTCAGAAGGGAGTTCACGAGTATATGAAAGAGAGTTATATGTTATATATGCGGCAAGTTGGGTACAAAAAAAAGTAGCACATAAACTTCTTTATTGTTATAGTGCATACCGATTCACTCACAACATTATGCATTAGTCACGGGGGAAAGAGACATTTCCGTTGAGAGCTTTAAGCTAGCCTAACTGTTGATTTAACTGGCAGAAGGCAAAAAAGACTGTGCAAATGGTCTGTTTCTCTTGTTTTCTTTTTTGTTGTTATACATATATGTGCTGACGGAACAACTATTTTCGTTCCCGTACGAATCTGGAAGGACGCAAAACTCTATGTGTCGTTCTGAAGGAAAAGTGATTGAGAGGAGACAGCAGGGTCTGTCATTAATATGCACGTCAAGCATTGATGACTGGTTGAGGGCCTTCAGTGCAGTATTTGAGCTCTTAATCAGTTACCCTTTTCGGCATCACCTCAATGCGGAAGTTTCTCCCTCCTCCGTGGCATGTAAGCTTGTTTAAAATCCCTTCTTGCTTGTCTAAGGTCTACTTTTTTAGTGACTGTAAAGGATGCTAAATGAGGCTTTCTTTTTTTAATGAGTGCCATAATGTGGTCACTCGAGTTTACCTATTCTCATTCGTAAAATAGTAAGAATGATTGTTTGATTTTACGTGCCAACAAGGACAATACTATGAAGAGAGCAGTAGTGGAGAGCTTCTGAAAATTTGGCCACCCGTGGCTGCTTTGTTTACACCTGAATCTAATTACACTGACTCCTAGCAGTTCGCCTCCACCTATATGCCGCCGCAAAGGCAGTGATTCGATGTCATGACATTTGGGTCAATGAAAAAAGTATTCACCGTTCACAGTACAGTAATTTGATGTCCAGTTTGATGTCCTTTGTGGCTGTGTAACCGCTTGCGCAAGTATGTAAGTATGTCACACAACTGGTCCCTCTACTAGCCAGTTAGGCTATGGAACAAACAAGTGTTTGCGAAGTTTTTTTTACATGGATGTGAAAGTTACAATAATAATAAAAAATAGCGCAAACAAGGAACCTGGAGCAAAGTTTCTTGCTGTCTCTCCAGCAGTTCATTTGAAGTTCATGAGGTTAGTCAAGCTGTTCACTGGTTTTCGTTTGCTGTTCTTGTTCAGCGCTGTGGCTTTATAGCACATAGCTGTATACGGCTTCATTGAATGTTCTATCTCGTAAGTGTACTTTGCTTAGGTCATTATTTTACTTACCCTATTCACGTAGTGCCACAGACACCATCTATAGAAATGGGTGCGCACCTAATGATCATGAGGCCGCTCGAACAGTTTATCGTCGCGGAGATAGCGTGCACTTAACAATGACAGAGAGGATAGCAGCTGAGGCTTTAAAAATTGAAGACCACGCTCTCACGCATCATGTTACTGCAGCTACTACCATGCCAGATTGTCAGTTGACCAGAACCTTGCGGAAACAAGAACGTCCGAAGCACACTAGACACAAATTTAATCATATTTTGACGACAATGCCGCTCTGATCCAGACAAAACAGACTGTTTTATTGCTAAGGCTCCTTAATATGTGACCGAGCGTCGGCCACATTTCCCTTGTGAAGCTTATGTGTGTGATCACTTTGCGTTGCTTTATGGTGTATTTCAAGGTCTACATGAAGACGTGCGTAGCACACAGAAAACTATAAACAGTACAAGCAGCCGGACAACAGGACAAAGACAGACTGCACGTTTGCTATGGATACGTACCAACCCACTTAAATAAACACTCTCGCGCAGTTCAAGTACATCACGTACTGTTCTACCTTATCTCCGATTGTACGTGTTTAATGGTCGTGTGCCAACCAGCCTAAGCACTCCGGCGCGTTGTACAACCTGCATTGCTTTTGTACCATTCATGTATTATCAATTAGAAGGCTACAGAGAGGTAAGAAGTAGGAGCGTTAGTTTTCGTTGTGGGGAGGAGGAATAAACGTTTCTTTTTCAAAACGGTGTAGCGTTGTAGGTTCCGCGTCCACCTTAGGTGGGAGGTCTTCTTATTCCAGGAACCCTCTGGCCTTCGATGCCTCCTTCGCCTTGGCAACGAGACGTCGTTGTTGGTCCAGGTCCTCTAAAGCGAACTTGGCCTTCCACGTTTCGAGAAGGTGTTCATTTTCTTTACCAGCATCGCAAGTGTTCACCGGGGGCGATATACCTGTATGTGTATTGCATGGAACCTCGAGGATATAAATATCGTGGTAAGTTCCAGCGTGGTGCTTTCGGAATCTTTTCTGGCACTTCTATTTTGTTAGCTCTCGATCCGCTATGGTAGCTTAGCATGCAAGATGCCGCGCTGGTAAGCTGAATAACGTGGGTTCGGTAGCCGGCCTCCATTTGAATGGAGGAGGAAGGCAAGAAACCCCATTTGTTGATATTTGGGCAGATGTTAAGGAACTCCAGGTAGTCAATATTACTCCAAATTTCTGAACCACGCCATACCTCATAATGATATTGTGGCTCCAGCATGTCTAACTGCAAATGCAAGTTTGAAGTTACTATGGAAGCCGACAAATTGATAAATGGAGTGGGATAGGTGAAACTGCCTCAGATAGGCTGGCCAACGTTTCCATATCATGTTGAAGACACCGTGTCATCCTTAATGTGTTATTTTTTAGCGGGTTAGTACTTCACGTCATGCCCAGTTTCACGCGCTGTTTCACACGACGTCAAATACTAGCTTCCTTAAACCTAACACGCCAGGAATGACAAGGCGCCTTTAACAGAGCCAGCTTCTCTGGGAAACTTTCTCAACCTACCCCACTGCATAAGCGAGTGCACTTAGCCTTTGTGTTTCTTTTGTTGTGATATTTATAAAAAAGCAGTGTCCCCTGTTGCTCCATTATGAGCAACTGTGAACAAAAAAAAAGACAGGAAAAATTATAAGCGATGTAATTTTAAGCGGCGCCTTAAAAGTAACCAGCAAGATCCGCTAAAACTGATTGAAAAAATAATAGGGGTCAAACGTAGAGCTTTTGTGATTCTATATTCCCGTTGCGGAAATTTTTTTGGCGGAAGAATTCTTCACTGCTGAAATAATGGCAGAAGTAGGTTGTTTTGTTTCTTTACTGGACATAATTTTAAATCATAAAAGTTCCATGTTCCCCAGATCGTAAAATGTTTCACAAACTATATATTGATATTGACAGAAAGTTCATAATGTGCGAGTGCTCACCAATTGTCGGTATATAACTTGAAGTACATTGTCGTTGCCGTCTAGCTAGAACTACGGTGACGTCCCTCGATGACGAGGGTAGGCTGAGCGTACAGTGATATCGGGAGTTTCGTAATAGAGAAATGAATGTTTCTGCCCTTCTACAGCGAAATAGTATAGTACATTGATGACAACTGCCCTTTAGGCGGTTATGCAGTGCCTCTCGCATCAGGTCTGCACAATGTGAATTTATATTGCATCAATTTCATTATTTCTGAAATTTCGGCCTCTTACGTATTTATAGCGAATTTCTCCGCTTTCAAGTTCCTCTCAGTCACCATAATTGATTGATTGATATGTGGGTTTAACGGCCCAAACTACCACATGATTATGAGAGAAGCCGTAGTGGAGGGCTCCGGAAATTTCGACCGCATGGGGTTCTTTAACGTGCACACAAATCTGAGCACACGGGCCTACAACATTTCCGCCTCCATTGTAAATACAGCCGCCGCTGCCAGGATTTGATCCCACGACCTGCGGGTCAGTAGCTGAGTGCCTTAGCCACTACAGACCATTGCGGCGGTGCTCTT
Source organism: Rhipicephalus microplus (assembly GCF_043290135.1). NCBI lineage: Eukaryota > Metazoa > Arthropoda > Arachnida > Ixodida > Ixodidae > Rhipicephalus > Rhipicephalus microplus. The sequence goes on from NC_134700.1 coordinate 218,288,724, forward strand.
CGTCGGCATGCCCAACACATTTTTATTACCAACCAGTCAACGTCCACTGCAGAAAAGGTCACATTGGCTGCCAGAAACTGTTCACGCACGACGCTTCAGTCGGTGCGAAATACAGTTTCAAGAATATAGTAAGGTATCAGACACCTTGTTTCCACAGCTTTAACCTATCAGGCGCTCATAATCATGTCGCATAGTAAGCAAACATACAAAATGAAGTGGGATGTGCAGTTCAGACAACGAACGTCTAATGTTTTTTTTCGGTATTTTCGCTATTTTGTTTTTGTGCTGATTCTTTAATTTCTATCGAAGTCATCCAAAACTAATAGATAGATAGCATTCACTATTTATAGAAATGATAACTAACTTTTTTTCTTTTAACCTCCACGAAGTTTAATCAAGCCCGACTCACCTTGTTGTCTATTCTGAATTAAATGGTCTAGTGTGCTTTTCTCCTCCGGAAAACAAAAAAAAAACGGCATGTGTTTTTTTACAATGCTTCGCCAAGAAAGAGCAACCTAAATTATCTCCTCATCACCGCGTTAGCTAGAAAACAATAAAGTGCCCAAGATCCAAGGAAGCACTTTCGTGTTCACGTGTTCTTATCGTATTTAACGTGGAGGAAGGAATGGAAAGACAAAAGAAAGACGAGAGCTTCGTAAAGGAAAGCTATGCCATCAGGTCTAGCTAAAAATCCTTGCCTCAGCGGACGACCCAGCACCTCCGTTCGCAGAGTCCCGCGAAGGAGTCGCCTGGCGCAATGTTTATTTTAACAATGCCGCCCGCCGTTTCAATTTCCTGGAGCTCCTTCCGCCACAAGGGACACGCTCAGCAAAAGAATGGCCATGGGAGTTCGCCGCCCCTGCGGTACGCTTTCTCACTCACGCTCGAACTACAAACGCATGTTTCAATCGCCAATAGCGGTGTTTTGTCGCAGTTGGCTTCATACTGAACGTTACTATTCACTGTATTAAGCATAGTGACACGCGTGACAGACTATAAGCGATTTCCTTTCTTTCCTCGTACCATCAGGACGTGGATATATAATTTAGCTATGCTATGCACGATGTCTTCCTTTGTTCTGTTTCTCTTTCTTGTCTTTTTTATAATAGCGTAGTTGCTGGACGCCGAGGTTCCGTAAGAATCCATTGCTCACACTTTCTTGCCCTGCTGCTAGAGCGCAGTCTGACGAGAGAGAAAGCATGGATAAAGATAAGCAGGTGAAGGTGAAGCCTAGCGTCACGTGCTAAGCATGGCAGAGAAAGGTTAACAATATGAAGAGGGTGAACTTTGGTAGAAAGGAAGAGAGCAAAGGTGAAGCTAAGGCGGGAGCGAGGCAAGTAATGCGCTGGAGGAGGAGGTTGATAGTTCATTGTAAGAAACCGACGGCCTTGGTGGCACGGATCTCATGCCTAGGCGTCATCCAGGAGCCCTTAAACCCTGGTGGCGTCCTCGGCCCGTCATATTGCCCGGAGCGGCTCCCTTGGATGTGTGTTGAGCAGCATGGTCTCCCGCAGCTCATCAATAGTAATTGTCTGACCCTGTCGGAAAGCTTTTGCATAGGACCACAAGATGTAAGGTAGGTTTGAGGGGAGGACCTAGAATAGCTGAGGGTCTGGAATGAGCTCTGGAATGCACTGCTCGCATCTTTTCACTTTTCAGGAATACTCGGCGATGGTCAAGCTAGAACTGATGCCACCATTCCGCTGTTCGATCAGCCTTGCCGATATTAGGTCAGTTATATCTGCGCATAGCTTTCATTAACGGGAAAATGCTTTATGCCGGGGTCCACTACGGCTCCGCTGACGTGCTTCAGTCCCAAAAGTGACGTTGAAAAATATCTGCTAAGAGACTGTAAAGAAAAGAAAAACAGATGCAAGCATCTGTCACGCGTAATCGAACCAGCAATTTCTTGATCTTCAGCGCATGGCGCTAACCACTAGGCCCTTCGTTGGCTACATGGCTAACGACAAGACATTTATATACACTATACATCGTTTGGCAGTCCCAGGAGCTTCGACACTTTAGCGCGATTTCATTATGAGTGGCGAGATGGCACGACAGGCTCGCGTTGGGCGTGCGTCATCTCCACAAAGCACCACCTCGATGGAGCGTGGTCTCTCGTGCGCGCACACGCTTATCAGACTCGTAACTCGGGGTAGACAAAGGTCACCTCGCACGCTGCCACGGCCGTGTTTACGAAAAGAGCACGCTGCTGATACACAAAGCAAGAATAACTCTGATAGTTGTTTGTATTTTTCCTGTGATACTTGAACAGTGCGATTTAGGTACCGAGCTGGGACAGTCGTTATCCATGGTCGTCCTGTTTATGTTAATTTTGTGCATACTATCTGCTTGACGTGTGCGCTGCAAGTTTTGAGCTGCTGCCGTTCCTATCGTAGCTTTGCGAATTATTGGTGTAGCTGAAAAAATGCACAATAAACGCTCAACTACTTCTGTGAAGGCACGTTTCACTTTCCTTTTATACCGATTTCTATATCGGGGATCGGCCGCGTTTTTGGGGGGAGGATGGTCAGGGGGGCAACACAGATCTCCCATAGGAACCCTATGACAATAACGCTCCTGGTGTTTTAAAGATGAATTTCCTTTCATGGCGGAAGTCTCTTGCCGCAGCTAAAGTGACGTAGAAGGAACTAATTATTAGAAACTCCATCATTAGCTCTTTAATTATTAACCTAAGGGCTGATGTTCTTACGTCAAAGTTGGAGCCCATGGCAATTTACTATAACACCGTTTCTTGCATTTCACGAAAGTTCTGCGTGATTTGAGGTGTACAGAAATTTTTACGGCAAAATCGCAACTTCCCATGCCGGCACGTAAGAAACGCCAACACTCTGTCACGTCAGACTGAAGCTTCGCATGACGCCGAGGTCGCTAATGTTGAATTCATGTGCGTATTATCTGAATGTCGTCTAAAAAAATGACAAGTCCAGTCTGAAACATCAGGATCAGTTATCTATTGTGTGTGATGTGTAGTGCTCATGTGTTCATTTAATTGTAAACATGCGCTTAGAACAATTTCTACTGTCTGCAAGGAAGAGCGCTGCAGTGGCTGCGCCTGAGTTTTAAGCTGTAGATAGAAATAAAAGGGGAATTTGACAGCTTTCATCAGCATAGCCCAAAATAAACAGGTTCTGGGAAAATTCTATCAGGCACACTTCCAGCGTTGTCGCCTTTTCTCGTGTGCGAATAGAGCCTTGCTGTTCTCGCCAAACGAAGCCTCGTGTCCTGTTTTTTTTTTCCACGTTGCAACACTGGGGAAGGTGCGGGGTATAACGGAGGGTATAACGGAGTTTCCGTAGGTGCGTTATATTGTGGAGTCGTCGTGATTCGTGGCGGAGGCGGCAATGGCGGCGGTGGTGGTGGTGGGTTGTAGACTGAGGCCGCCGGCGAGTTGTAAGGATGAGCCAATGCAGTCGAGTTGTATGACTAGATGGCGATAATATGGCGATAATATGATAATATGAGATGGCGAGAATATGACTAGATGGCGATAGTGGTTTTCACAGCATATTGTCACGGGGTCGTGACGTGGCCGAAGACAGGAGACTTCGTGTTGGGATTTAACTGTTTATTAGGGCGAACCTGTGCCCGGTAAACAGAAAGTCCAATTACAGCAGCAGTCTCGCACAGATAGCAGTCTCGGACTGATAGCGGCGAACGGAGCGTCGGCCTTTGATCAACAACTGACAAGCGGCGAAGCGCGTCGGCATTTATACTCTTGCCGTCGAATGTTCTAGCGTTATCGCTTGCAGTGTCGTAGGTTCCAGAACAATCTGTACCGTTCGCACAGTGGGCGTGATCTTATCGAAATGATCTACTACAGTCCAGAACCTTCTCGAAAACTGCAGGCGCGGTTTGCGCTGAGAATCGTGTGGTGTTTTGGGACGATAACAACAACTTGGGAAATGGAACGTGGCATTATTCACAGGGTGAATGATGCAGAGTGGGGCGATACGTCCGTCTGTCAACCCGTGTGTTGAACCGTCCGTCCATCCGTTCGTGCTTCCATCTGTGTGCTCGTGCTTCTGTCCGTCCGTCCGTGCGTTCATCCGTCGGTCCGTGCATGCTGCCGTTCGTCTGTTCACCCATCCGTCCATGCGTCCATACATCTGTGCTTCCGTCCGTTTGTCCTTACGTGCATCCATGCTTCTGTTCGTTTGTGTGCCTATGGCGAGATAGATGGACAATGCTCGCGCATAAAGAGCAAGCTCCTAAAATTCATAGCGCGCGCGTTATCTAAAAGCGGACTGTGGGTGTCTTTCAAATCGGAGTCTTCTGTATATCAGTGCCATTGAGTAGCGATTGGCATGTTCCAGTAGGAAGCACTTGCCCATCACTGCATGTTTTGCGCCTCCCCAGATTACTCTCTTGAGCAACGCAGCGGTGAGCGCTACAACGCCAACGCCGTTGCCAGTGTATATGCGTTAGCGCCCGCTGATTCGCATATACACATGGTTCCCTTTAGTGTTAGGGGGTGTTTTTCTTTTACCCTATTGGTGAGCGTAAATCATAAACCAACTGAAGAAACAGTTGTTTAACGAAGTGCTAAACTGAGCAAGTTATCAATCTCGCCTTATGAACTTGCAGAGGATGGCCCGAAAACTTTGCTGCTGTTGCGGAATGCATACTATTGAAAGAAGAAAGTATTATCGTGCAAAAAACTTTCACATTTGCTAGCTTTGAGTAATTTATGGATTTTTTTATCTTCGATTGCACAGCGTACCTTCACCTTTCTTACATCGAAAGCAGGAAAGATTACTCTGGGCCCCAAGGGTCAACGTATTTCCATAATCAAGCCATAAATCACTTATTAGCCCCTAATCAAATTTCTCCAAAATATAACTTCTGCGGAGAACCAGGGTTTCTCAAACATGATGCAACGTAGCTGGCATAATACCAGAGAGATATTCGGTCTACAGAAGTAGACGAAGAGTACTGACCTGGCCAGTATTATGGTCAATGCTTGATTGATTGATTTGTGGGGTTTAACGTCCCAAAACCACCATATGATTATGAGAGACGCCGTAGTGGAGGGCTCCGGAAATTTAGACCACCTGGGGTTCTTTAACGTGCGCCCAAATCTGAGCACACGGGCCTACAACATTTCCGCCTCCATCGGAAATGCAGCCGCCGCAGCCGGGAATCGAACCCGCGACCTGCGGGTCAGCAGCCGGGTACCTTAGCCTCTAGACCACCACGGCGGGGCTATTATGGTCAATGCTGGGTAGACCAGTGCTAACATACTTGAAAACAGAGACGCGTCATGTCACTTTACGCAACAATATGATGAAAGGCTGCTGAAACCTTTAAATGATGAAACCTGCAGAAACCTCACCTTTAAAACATTGCAGCTTTGACTTACATTCTTAGTCAGCCCCAACTACGATGATAATGTGTCTGCAATGCAAGGACCCAGACACTGCTATTCTGAACTTGAGTGCCTCTCCCTAGCCACACTGTAAGTATAGGTATTTACTCTCTCTCTCACTCCACAATCAGTGTACAGTGAACGCAATTTCGATGAAGAGTAATCATGTTCTTCGCAGTTGCGCATTTTATTGTACAAAAATTTTGTATGTTTTTGGGACGCTACGGAGTCTGGACGCCTTTAGAAAGCGCGATGTCGATTGATGCCACCATGAAAGACGATAAGCCAAGATGAATAACACAATCGAGCTGCCTCTAATCCCCAAGGTGAAGTGGCAGACTTGAATATCTTCATAGATGTTGTGGATATAGCAGCAACATCTACGCAGAGCAGGGAGGCCCTTGACTTTCAATCGCCGCTAGGTGGCTTTTATCAGCAATGAAGAACAAGAAATCCATTTCCCGGCACGTCTCTTGCGATACGATTGCGAAAATATACTCCAGCCTAACGTCTCTCATGGGATATTTGACGATGAGCAGGGCGCATTAGCTTCGTGCATGGTTCTTTCCTGTCTCGCCTGTCTTAATGCAGCTCGACAAGACATCATATGCGTGTATACGAGGAACGTAATGGTTTGTGAGGGCAGGGATGGGAATGCATGAAGAACTACGTGTGCAATTATTTTCTAGAGATATAGAAGATATAGTAACATAATAAGAAAAATAAACGTGTTCTTAATTCTCGTCGAATATATGCGTGCACGAAAAAAGAACGTTGCGCGGCTTTTACAACGGTGTTGAACCGTGTCTGGTCACGTCAGAGTTTGCACTTCGTTCATGTAGAACTGTGAGGGCCACTGGATAACCGACAGTGAGCACGATGCGAAATAAATCCCTCATTTTTACCTGCTCGAACAATCACACATCTTTACAGACACGTGCATCTGATGTTTTGGTGTCATATTTTGATCTCAAATAGGCAACGCATGTTTTAGGCAACTACTCTAGACTGAGTGAATGTGAGTCAGTGATATCAGGACACATGTCAGAACCTAAAGCTGCTAGTGCTCCTGCATAACGTGGCGTCACGTTCTCCAAACACATAAGTATATATTTAATCTAGTACTTGCACGAAGAAGTGCAAAATAACCTTGATAATATTCTTATAAAGCACCATCAGAAGTATTTGCTCGCCCACAGAACCTGGAAGAAAATCACACCTTTAACGGGGTATCGAACAAAGATGAACCATTCCTTGCATAAGTACAGTGCTCAGCAAGCTTAACACGAATGCTCCGACGTGGACGTCAACTACTTTGACTGATGCCAGCCAGTGGAGCTTAGCACTGTTGCCTAGACAATACCTCAATATGCTTGAATAGTATGTCGACTTGTCTGGGTATCATTTCGGCAACATATACCAAAGCTACGTGGTGCTAGCGGCAATCAAACTGTTTTGTTCTGTTGTAACTGTCATGCTTTGGAGAGGTTGAGTTTCATATTACCTAAGCTACTACATATCTATAAGTTCTACAACGAAAAAAAATAACAAAGGTTACACAAATGAACAACCAGCAGCTAAAGAATACGCAGTATCACAATGAAACAAGCTATAATAGCAAGGTAAGGTATTGGTGCTCTCAGAATAATGTGTAACGCCGCAAACGCAGCAGCTCACCTGTGAAGCATGCCTGCAGAAAACTAGTATGACAATCTGCGCGTGCGCAGTTGGCCTAGCAAACGAGCGTTGCTCTCTGGAGCACCTAGATTTGCGTTGCGTTGCTACAAAATGGTATCGCTACAGGTGCTACTTGGCATTTCGATAATGGTGGTTGGTGTCTGTGACAAGCTGTGCGTGCGCATGCATCACGTTGGAGCAAAAGCTTTCGTGCTTGGATGCTTTTTCGTTTGGTTTGGTTTGGGAAAACTATACTGTGAAAGTCTGAAGGCGCGCGCCCTATAGCACACGGCGGACCGCTCTTACGATGGAACAGTAAGGCCGAGGCCTAGCGCCGCATCGTGGGCTCTCTGGACAGCCCAAAGTTATGATGTTATGTGTTATGATGTTATGTTATGAGTTATGATGTTTGTCGGTGCCGCGCACACGCGGCACCGACAATGCTGTATCGGTGCCGCGTGTGCTTTGGTTTTTTTTTTTTGTTACGTTGGACCGTGTTTATCATTTTATCAGAATATTTATGGAAGGTGACTGTGACTAGCGCTAGCAAAGCGTGGTGTCTTCGTCTTATACAAGCTTCAGCATATTGGCGAAACGCAGTTACGTTTCGATTCTTTGTTTTGTACGGGGAAATAAACTGAGAGTTCTTCCTGTCATAAATATAAATCTATATATAATATAAAAGGCATTAATTCGCCTTTTTGGCAACCCTGCCCCTTACTTGTGTCTACTGTACTTTGTGTACTGTATATTATGCTCTGTATTTCGCATTTAGCAGAGACATACTATCATTCATCAAGGTTGTATACTACCTCTGAGTTGAAGACAACGAATGCCTGTGCCAACGAACGATGACACGGGATGAAAATGTAACAAATACTCGTTCCCAAGCACCAAAAGTATGCAACACTGATTGGTGCACAAATATATCCAAACCACGTACTGTGGTTCGGAATATCCAAGCGTCTCTGCACATTCATGTAGTTTTTTTTTTTGGTGTTTCGTTTTTAGGTGGTATGTAAGCACCACTATCTCTCTAAGAGAGTGCCGTCCCTGCCACACTCCTCTCTGTGCACGGCTCAAGCTGTTACTCTCATACTGCTCCAAACAAGAACCTACCCAAGCCTATGCTGTACTGCAAACAATATACCCCCAACGGTTCTCAAGCCCGGATTGCCGCTTGTGTGGCGGTTATGCGGACTTCGAGCACGTCCTGTGGGGCTGTGGCTTTGTCAGTCCCCCTTTTAAACAAGAGAAATTGAACAAGCTGATTAAGGCCCATGACCTCACTTCTGAAAATCTGGCCATCCAGATGGCCCGCGCGAGCGGAGTCAGGTTTAACCTGACCGTCCTCGAGTGGGTCTAGCCAGCTGACGCTGGGTTAACTCGCGTTTTTCGTAGACCTGATAAAGTTATTTCACTCACTTGCTCTGATGAATCGGAGAGGACTGCCGACAAGAAATGTCAACTTACACTATACTTTAGTATCTGAGAAATATTCAACGATATAAAGCAGAAAGTCACATGTGGTCCTATCAATAATTTAAAGAAAACGCCGCTTTACAAGAAGCCAATGTATTTTCCGGTGGCGATGTTTCACGTAAAGAACGCGACCGAGAGAAGAGTGAAGCGTAACAATAAGCGATGAAAACAGCAACTGAAAGACAAAGGATTTCTACTGTCGCTAGTTTTATACCATGAGGTAAGAAAAAGTGGACGTCGTATAACAAGTTCAAAATCCATGATACGTTGTGTACTTACGGATATATATATTTTATCTTTCCTTTGCCTTTTGTTGGGGAGCTTCTTTTGGTTCACTCTGGTTGAACCTCCTTCATTGAAGATGTTTGGGCCAATCTCTGGAATAGCCTTGTCTTGGAGGCGAGCTCTATATCGATAGCGTGTCCGCGAATATAGAGACGCGATTTATTTGTGCCGTGTCATAAGATCTTTAGAGGGACTGCCAATAATAAATGCCGGTGCTTTACGTCTCAGAACCCCGCAGGAGTCTCCAGAATGAGATATTGCGGATACTCCTGCGAACGAAAGTGGACTTTCGAGATAGGGTCGCAAATGTAAAGCCGATAGGATGGTTAGTTTACGTAAAAGTTTACGTTTCGTAAGAATCTGCGCTGACGCATATTCTATTTGGTATCCGGTAACACGGTAGCGTAAAGAAGTACGTACAGGCTAAGAGCCACTAATGCCATAATTCCGTCGCGTACTTCATCAAACCCTTTCCGCCTAACGTGTAGCACATACCCGCCGGTAAGTATGGGCCACAGGTATGTTGGTATGTGTCGCAGGTGATTCACAGTTCATAAAAACCCAGAAACGGGGATAGCAGACATGCGTAATTTTAGCACGTGAGCGTTAAGAAAAGGTGACATCGGCAGCGTTGACCCGTAAAATGCAAATAATAAATGTCAGAATCCCTGCAGGAATGTAACGTCAGCATTCTGCGGGGCAATAAAGTATTCTACCACACAGTCACACCAGGTCTCCGAACTACTTTTCAAATACATGCTAATTATTGTGAAACGTAAATTGTTTTCAGTGCTGACTATCCAATTTTAAAAACACTACACATGGACTCCTATGACACAGCCGCCCCATGGGGTTAAAGTGAACGTTGGTTTACAGTAAGGCGCCATCCACTGAAATTGATTTATGTAACGGTGTTTTGGGCTACCACCTCCGCGAGCACGTACTAGCGCTTCATATCTGATTACCACTTCTGGTGTTCGTAATATCTATGTTGCTTTTGACATCGCTATGCAACCGTAAACAACTGGATGTATAAAACATACGCGACAGTTTAACATATGTCTGTTCGTGCATTTGTACATGTCTAATTTAGTGCCACTTCGTAACGTCTCGCTCAATAAAAATATTGAAACAATCACCATCCATCCACATGCTTTGCATAACATCGATTCCCAATGTGCTTGAGATTTACCGATTTTTTTTCTTCAGAAACACGCACATCTACGTAATAGAAAATAAAAAGAAACAGTACGGAAGAAACACGAAAGAAAAAACACCAACAGAAAAACAACAACACATGACAACTCAACGAGAGATAAAGGTTAGCCATTATTCATTTTCGTCATGTGCTCTTTTGAAATAGATTAGCTCTCTTGGTGAATGCAGTTGAAGCCACACTCAGACATCGCTCAACCCAGCACTCTGCCACTGCTGCCTCTATATTCTCCAGGATAAGTGGAACGGAACTCATCGCAATTATGCGGAAATTCTCGATTCTGTTCTGCGTAAATGTGCGCGGTTCTGAAAAAAATAATTAGTATTTTAGCACTTTGCGTTTCTTTCTTCTTATTATACTCGTCTGAGTGTGGCGCTGTGCTTCACCATACAAGTATTACCAACTTACTCGGCCAAATTTTATCGCGTTACTTAGCATATTGGTGCAACAAGCTCCTAATCACCTCACCAAGAAACTGTCAATGTCGTTAATGGCTGCGCCTATAGCTTTTTGCAACGCAATAACTGGGTTGGTCCGCAATCTCCTCGCCTGCATCATCTTCTGCCTCGCTCCCTCAACACGTGAGCATGGCATGCGATCTTCCGTGGCACCGATTCGCTCAGCGTGGGACGCGTTAACTCAGATGAATGAAAAAAATAGTGCAGAGTGAGGAAGATAGAGGCGGAATGATAGAAACGGAAACAAAGAAGAGAAGGAAGAAAGATACAAAGAGAGAGAAATAAATAAATAGAGCGATAGAGACAGAAAGAAAGAGATAAAAGTAGGTAAAAACAAAGCAAGACGAAGAAAAATAGAGATAGAAACAGACAGCGAAAAAGAAAAAAAGTTATAAATAAAGAAAGAAAGAAAAAGAAAAGCAGATATTTTTTGTTTTCGTTTTACTCACGCGACACCGTAAGGACGAGGTGAAGAACATGCACGCGCACCAAACGCCCCAACTTCTACTTATGAATCAATTCTTTTGAACTGCAGATAACTTTAGTGGCAAAGTAGCGCACGTGCACATCCGCACACATAATGAGAAAGACGAATATGACAGGAGTGGTGGAAAAGGCTGTTTACAGCACCATTTCCGTCTTGTTTCACGCACCCGCAAGCTTGCCAGAAGAAAAAATTTTTGTAGGAATTAACGTTAATGATGAATTAGCGGTCTACTTAAGGGAAAATTGGCGATGCCCCTGACCATTACGGTGATGTAACAAGCATTACATTTAGCAAATGCATCAAAAATACGATCAGCTAAGTCTATCGTAATAATTGAATGACATCACGAATATTGAAGCAACATCAAACGCTTACGGCTTCTTCGCAATTGGGATTAGTGCCAGTCCCACTACCCCACGTGTGTCAAAAAGACCGCTCACAAGTACCGCTTTCATAAGCCGCACGAAGCCTATAACAAATCTCTGAGCCGAATGCTACAATTCTGGTTAAGCTTCCTGCCTGTCCCTCAGTTTATTCTCTATCTCCCTTTGTCTGTTCCAATCATATGAGCAGGATCAGAATGTCCACTTATTTTATGAGGTTAAGAGAGCGCAATAAGACGTGAATTTCCTGTGGCGACGTGTCGTACGACGCCCTGTCCAGCCGGCCATCTTTGATTCGCCACTTGGGAGCCACTCGCCAATGGTCACGCGACTGGTGGGTCTTAAAATACCGCGAAGCTGCGAGGCTATGAACGTGTTTAATGAATCCCGGCACTACTGAGGCGTACTATAGTTACTTGTAATCAATTGATTCGAACAACAAAACATCTGCTTTATATTCGCCTCATGTGCCCCCGAGGGCACCACCGGGGACACACAAGGCGAATATGAAGCAGCTGTTGCACTCTGTTGAAGCAAAGGAAAGAATTGGCAAGGCTTTGACTGGAACAGACGTATTTTCATTTTAGTTCGGGCGCGTAGCACCATGCTGTTCGGTGAATAGCCCTATTTGTTTTTGAGTGTTAGTTGTACAAATGACTGCTTACATTACAGGAGGCGGACAGCCGTCACCGTCAGTATCACGCCTCTGAGTTAGTAGTGCAACTCATTGGGCTAGGTGGTGTTAAAATATCTTACCTAAAAGTTCGAACGTCTCACCTAGTGAGCTAACGAAAGTGTACGCGCCACCTTGCAAGTGAAGTGTGACAAATGTTTGGGCTTATTCGCAAAACTTGGCGTTGCATAGGCAGTACCTGAGTGTCGCGAATTCACACTTGGCTCACAATTGTAGTCGTCTGGACATATGTATTTAAAACCTTTGACAACAAAATAAAATTTGTAGGCCCGTGTGCTCAGATTTGGGCACACGTTGAGGAACCCCCGGTGGTCGAAATTTCCGGAGCCCTCCACTACGGCGTCTCTCCTAATCATGTGGTGGTTTTGGGAGGTTAAACCCCACATATAAATCGATCAAAATAAAATTCATCACTTCACCTACAAGAAGCTTAATCGCTGACAACATAGCACAGATGGGACGACTTGGCACTGCATAATAAAACTTGTTACACGTATTGTCGGCGCTGAGTGGCCCGCTGGAGTGGAGCAGTGGTTATCCTGCTGAGCTGCTGACCCAAAGGCTGCAGGTTCGATCTAGCGGTGGCGGTCGCATTTCGATGAAGGCGAGACAGAGACGTTGAAGAACAAAAGATGGTCCCTATTTTTGGACTACTGCGTATCTCGCATCACGGTTTCTAGAAGTAGTACCTCAGACATTATTATTATTATTATTATTATTATTATTATTATTATTATTATTATTATTATTATTATTATTATTATTATTATTATTATTATTATTATTATTATTATTATTATCCTCATCGGCGCCAAACGAAACACCAGTAGTGGTGCGCGTGGTTCTGTCTGAAGCCTCGTGAATATTAATAGTTGCGCAGTTGCGCTCGTGCCATTTGCCACTCGCGCACCACATACATGCTTTCGTTCAGACAATGCTGCCTAATCAGGGGCCGAATTCACAAAGCTTTCTCTTTGGCTATGCATTTTCTTAGCCTAAACTTCTCTTATCTGGAGGGATTACTATAGCGCGGGTATGAATTTAACTTATTCGGCACTTAAGAGGGCAAGGAGGACACACGATAGCCAATGAAACGACAAGGAAAGAAAGAAGTGTGTGCCGAATATATCAAGGTAGCACGCAAAGCATCTAGCATCGAGAGTATACGATGATAGCCAATGATTTGCTGCATCTAAGTTTCAGTTCTGCGAGCGTCTGCTACAGCGCTTACGGGATGCCGCGTACGTTGTAATAGACGTTTCGGTGGGCTGTGCAAAGCGAAGAACTCGCCTTTAATCAACGACTGTAGCTAAAAAAATAATTGCTCGATGGCCTTAAGCCACCGAGCAATCCATGCACTATCTCTCCAAGTACAAGTAAACAACACTCCAGGTGCACCGCATAAATGAAACCACACATAAATCGATGCATGCAATGTTTGAAAATGTGCCTCGATTGTCTTCCCCTATTTAACGCGACCAGTTACCTTACATTTGGTTGAAGCTGCGCTGCTACTTAACTAATTCGGTGCAATCTAGCACGGTATAGTGGTGAACGTAAGGGTGTTTTGTACCTATAGTCAAAGGTTGCCTTTGTTACAATATTCTTATTACAAGGCACGTGAGCGACTTTGGTGCCTGCAGACGAATTGTGCGGAAATAGATAGCAGCAGTAATAAAATGAAATTGTGAGCGCGATTTCGCTGGTTCCATGCGCCGCAGCATGTTTATAAAGTCGGAAAGCGAGAACGTGCATACGCTTACGCTTAGGTATATGTCTACGTAAAATGAGGGAGACTCGTCGGGAGGTGTTTCAGTGCTATTGCTTTTCACAAAACACGGTGCAACTATTTCGTCCAGCGTTGTTTGAGTGCGCAAACAAAGCAAGGGACGTGTATACGAGTCTTGAGGTCGAGAGACGTTATCACACGTGCGAAAAGGATGAAAAGAGAGAGAGAGAGAGAGACTCTCGTTTCGGCTTCGCGAAAGCTTGAAATTGATAGATAATAAAGACAATTTTCTGGCCCAGCAGACGTCAGGGAAAGTCTCCGCAAAGCATAAAAAAGTGGAGTACGCGTTATATGAGAGTGACAGCCACTCAGAAAGCGAGATGAAGTGTGACTGTCCTTAGATGTGAGAATCAATGGTAATTAGGAAAATTGAGTTAATGAGCCAAAACTTTCCTAAATAACGATAATGGAAGCAAACTGAGCATTCATCTAGTGAAAGTGACACTAGTGACAGTGTCATAACTCGTAATAGTTGATTAGCGTTGTCACAGGCCAATTTATATATTTATTTTTTTATTTATATTTGGCAAACTATGAGAAGGTAGCCTACGTTAGAGCCGGCTATCCCAATGTCTTGATAGTAATGTACAAGAATAAATAGCGCATGGTTATACATTAACACGTGGTGGTTTCTTTCTTCTAGTAACCTTGGGCAAACGCATTCTAACTATTTTTTCTATTTTTGACAAAGTTTCACCGGACGTTTTTGCATTTGGCTTCATTCGAAGGTATGACGATATATCAGAAATAGGGCGAATGCAAGCACTGCTGCAGTGGACGAGCGGTTATAGTGCTCAACTACAATCTAGGAGGTACTGGGTTCGATTCGCAGAATCACTGAGCACTTTTCTTTTTTTTCAAGAGGTTGCCCGGACTGACATTATGCGTGGTGGCGGGTACTAATGTTTTAAGAAGTAGGCTTTCTCACTTGCTTCTTTCACTCCCCTTTTCTTCCAAAAGCGCTGTACTGTGCTCCTTCAAAAATTAAACAGTTCAGGGTTCATAATTTTCTCCTCCATCCTCTCTTATCGCAAAAGTGTCCAGTACTGAAATACCAATGTCATACCTGGTATATCACTTTTCACGTGTTTGGATATTCGACCAGCAATCAGTCTTCACGGTTTTTGAAGAAAATCTACACATGCAGTGAGCTAACTGCTTGCAGCCAAGTTGACTGCCTTTGTAGGGACACGCTTTCGTGCTAATTTGGTGGGCATCATCACATGCAGCAAGACCAAAGAGCACGGACAGTTAGAGCTGACGCAAACAGAGTTATTAGTTTGTGTCTTCTCTCCCGCTATTTGTCGTGCTGCACGCTTTAGTGTAATGTCGCTGTCAATGGTTAAAATGAACTATAGCAGTTAATCGAGTTCTGCTGAGAGAATCCCCTATTGTCCAGAATGGAACAGAACAATGGCAATTTGATTTGTGTGATAAAGAGATACTCTGCTTTTGGTTACTAGAATAAATTTCTAAACTGAAGTTTATTTTTTATTAACAACAGTTCCAGTGCAGATGAAAGGTGCATGGGCAAAACTGGTGTATTCAGCTTGACTAGGTTTGTGACCTTAATTGTAATCGCGAACCGGTATCACAGTATGCATAAATATCACACACATATACAATCACGGGTGATAGTTTGCTTATTCTGATTAAAATTGAAAGGTTGAAATCGACATATTCAACCAACGCAATGTGTACGAGATATGCCATGTAGAGTAGCTATGCTCTAAACTAATCTTCGCAGGTTCGTTCCATTTCACCCGATTTCTCGCCCATGACTGTAGGTTGGTAAATGAAACAACTTTTTTGAACACACATATTCTGTGTAAGGTTACATTTATTTTCAAGCAGTACAAAACAAATTGAAATGTATAATGGCTCAATAGAGAGATAACTAGAAACAAATTCAGCCAAATCATTGCCAAACCTACTCACCAATGATAAACTGATTCTCATTTAAAAGATACATACATACATACAAACAAACAAACAAACATACATACATACATACATACATACATACATACATACATACATACATACATACATACATACATACATACATACATACATACATACATACATACATACATACATACATACATACATACATACATACATACATACATACATACATACATACATACATACATACATACATACATACATACATACATACATACATACATACATACATACATACATACATACATACACTCAGGTGTAAATAATAAAATGAATGCCTGTAAAACAACAATTCTAATACACTCATTTTGAATATACTACAGAAAGTAGCTTACGAGAGAAATCCACCGGCACTGTTATGTCTGAACAAGGTGTTTCTTGAACCATCTCGCAAAAGCTTGATGCATAGTTTTCCGCTGCTGCCCAGTGACAAGCAGTTTTTATAAAAAACACAAGAATAAAGCCCTTGACAATGTCATGCTAAAGAAATGGGCTGTGCTTCAATATTTTGTACATGTCTGAAATATCACTCTGTTTATTTACATAGCTTGGCTCATGCACAACCCACTAACAAAGCATGTTAGGACACTTGGGCTGAAACTTGGCACAGCGCGAGTAAATTCTAGACAATACATGAATAATACAATTATAAGCTACTAAGCTCCTTGGTGCAAACAGTGTTTATATTGACAGCCATAGGTGCCATTTCGTTTCCCCAAAACACTTCTCAAAAGTAGAATCAACTTTATTTAGCTAAAAGTTTCTATTCTGGCACGTCGTGGTGGCTCAACGGTGGAAGTGACTCTTTCGGCCAAGAAAACAAAGACCAATTATTTTTCCAGTTCGTGAATTCACCCCATGCTAACATTAAGGCAGCTGGTAGGAGTGCTTTTGGAGAGAGGAAACCACCACATTCCCACCAGTTGTGGCCTTGGGTAGCTACTTCACTTGGACAAAAATGATTAAAAACACTCCTCAAGAAGACTTCAAAGTTTGCACACCAACACAGTTCCAATACAGCTGTCTATTAGTCTGCTTGAAAAATATTGAGTTTACTGGTGGGCAAAGACTGTACACTATGAGAGATGATGCTCCAGTGTACTGCATGTATGTCTTGCTGCTGGCCTCAACTGCAACAATGTTGCTCAGCACATATGTGTAAAATAACAACTAATACTATGCCACTGCAAAGTAATTATGGGTCATTTGCATGAAACAGGGACTACAATGAAAGAACATAAGAACATTTGCCTTCACAATGTTCAAAAATTGTAAATAAATTTCCACAGAGTTTTCACAGTTCATCTGAGGATAGTAATATTGGTTGTAAACACCTTCTTACTTCCACTAACAAACTATTTGAAGATGCCAGATTCAATATTAGAGTATACCAGCACTTTTGTAGGGCTAAACAATTGTACAGGCACCTAGAAAAACACAAGTGAATGCATGCCATAGCTACATATAAAAATAAATACTTTTATTTCTAGTCTGAGTAGAGCTGCATAGATGATAAGTCACTTGCATTACGTTATGAACAAACCTATCCGAGCAAACTATACATTTAAAAAGTTACACTTACACAGTAGATAAGTAGACTGTTGAAGGACAGACAGGCAGTGGGATAATACCCAAGCACTAAAATCTACTGTTAAGATATACTAGAAGTAGTGATGATCCTCTTCTTTCCAAATAAAATAATCAACATAGATTCACTTCCCAGAGCTTATACACTCATGGCATCATCGGTGCTATACAAATGAGTGTACACTGAAGGATTACATCGACTAAGTACATGATTACTGCATCCATGGCTTTACTTCTTGTACTACAAAGAATGCAAACACAGTTACCATTTGCGACCATGGATGCTGTGATTTCTGGCATGCAAATGTAGAGGCACGCAGGCACTTAACACACATGTTAAAAACTTCAGCTCAAAAATATTTGCCCACTAACACTACAGCAGCCTTTAAATTAGTGTCATAGTTTGGTATCTTCCATGCAAAATTTAAATAATTTCGAATGCAAGCAAAGGAACTGCTGAATAATGCACTGCTAAGAAGTTAAGCAGCAGCTGCTCCTGACATCACAATGTGCTCTTTCTGCTGTTGTAAACTTTGAGCAGGAGAACAGTCACTGGCAGTCCCTTTATCCTTGTTGGTCTTCTGTGCTCTGTTCTTGATACACTGTACATGACCGTGGAGCACCGAACTTCTTGTTACTGCTGGAACTTAGAAAAATACATATCATTGTTACAGCCATGCTACATGCAAGAGTGTATAGTTGTCAATTATGTGCTCATATTTACAGATATTGTATTTTCAAAAGCCAATGACAAGCCTCAACACACACACACACAAACAGTGAAGGCTGAAAATATATTTAATATAATACAAGAGCAAAACCACAATGTTATAGATGAAGGCATGAAATTTCTGACAGGCATAAAAAGCCAATAGAGTTTGTTTTATTTTGACTTTACACTAGGTGCGAGAAGTAGACCACAAATAAGTTCACTAAAAAACACAAGTTAGACTGCATTACAACACAACAGCCAATGTTGATAACTTTAAGGCTGTCTAACATAGCCCGCTCACCATACCGCATATAGGAGCAAATGGGCAGTCTAGAAGACACAAAGAACTTGTGGATTATGAGTGTGCTTTTTACTGACATCTATTATTCTAAATGTAGAAAACCTTTCAAAAATGCACTTCATCAGGGGAAATAATCATACGCAGCAAACACAACGGGCTCCTACAGGTGCCACCAACACTCACCATTATTGTTGATACCAGTGTCTTGCCAGATGGATATCCTGTGTCCTGCACAGAACACCAAAGGAGCGCTCCATGACTTGGATTGCATGTGTGCTAGCTGCATCGCTCTGCTGCTGAAATAGGCTAGCCAGAGACAGTGAAATGAAAAGCCATGGCTTTGAAACACACTGAACGTCACCTTTAGAGATCAACAATGCATACTTAGGTCAGGTACAATTTGTAGAAAAATATATATCACTATGCAATCGTGATGAACATGCTCGGCTGAAACACAAGCAACAGCACATAGAGAGATAAAAAGC
Source organism: Rhipicephalus microplus (assembly GCF_043290135.1). Classification (NCBI taxonomy): domain Eukaryota; kingdom Metazoa; phylum Arthropoda; class Arachnida; order Ixodida; family Ixodidae; genus Rhipicephalus; species Rhipicephalus microplus. The sequence goes on from NC_134700.1 coordinate 218,307,637, forward strand.
TACATTAGGTAAAAGATGCAGTTACTGGCCCAATGTCATCTGAGACTTCTTCAATAGGTCTTTCTCCTTGCAAGTCATGAACAGCCAGGCAATTTCACACACTTGCTATTTCCTTCCAGAGCACTTGATCCACAGAGGGAGTCACAAGCTCGAGAGCTCAATAAAAAATCAAAGTATTTGTGCTCGTTGCAAAGCACAAGCTTTTGAGTCTCAGATTATTGGAATTTCATTCATAATCTGCAGGCTTTCAGCTTTCAACATTCTCAATTATCTTGCAATTTAGTTCTATAAATGTTGAATAAGAATTATGTGTAAGAATATTACAGGTATCCACTAAAAGCAACCATGCTTGGGTTTTCAATTTGTGCACAGTAAGTGGTGTTCACGTAATCGTATGTATTAAAGATAAAACTAACCTTGCAGCCAGCCGTTAGGCAGTTTTGTGCCCTCGAAGTTCCCAAGCAGATTGCAGTCCTTCCAGATGAGGCTGCCATGCATGCTTCCACGCCACATCCGCTGAATGATAACAGTCCCAGCAGTGGCATAGGCTTGCACAGTTAGGAAGAACGTGTCCTTCCTATTTTTGTACAGGTGCTCCAAGTAATGATGAGCATTGATGTGCCAGAATGTGCAACCGATGCATTACAGGACCTTAACAAACCAATCTCTGCGATCTGTGAAGAGCCAAAAACGAGATATTTAAAAACAATCATTGAAAGCACTCACTTCTAATACTTATTTGAGGAAGCTTTCACTTCGTTAAAGTGACCAAAATGTGCTATAATCACTTTGAAATAAACTGAAGCCTCATGCAAAATTTACGTACCGCAATATATATGTCCTACTGAAGTATAGTACTACCACAGTGGTAATCGTCTATAGAACTAATTTTCCAAAATAACATAATTTTTTAAGTGCAACCTGGCTCCTGAAAAATAAATTCACATTAACTTTCCAACTATTAAACGTGGTAAATCGACAGGCCCATCCTCATAATCAAACATGAGCTCACTTGTATCAAATCACAAAAAACTTTTTGTGCATTTGCTCCATAATATATGTATGTATATACCAGCAGTAGTAAATTTTTCATGCTTCAACTTACCATCGAGAAACATTTCATCTGATGGGCTTAAAAACTTGCACACGTTATAGAACTGCGTGAATTATAGTACCGGTGAAATTTAGTTCTGCAAGGTGAACTCACCGATGGCAGCATTTAGTAGCCGTCGGTGTCATAAGGAACCAAGTACGGCCAACAGGCAAAGGGCATCTGCAAACTGGAAGCTGCCAATGACAGCAATGAAGGGCTGGCCAGGCGTGCACGTCCATTGATAAAGTGTAAGAACTGGCCATGACCGGCTGTTGTCAAGGCTCTAGTGCCGTGCAAAACGATGACCAGAAGAACTCGGAAACCTGTAGTTAGGCGATATTGACCTACAACTTCATTCAAAGCAAGGCACCGGTGAAATCTTTGCTTTCTTTGGGGGGCTGGAGGGAAGCTTGACGTTCACGGGCTCTCGCTGCTACATAGAACTCTCAATTTGTTACCGAAGAACAGTCTAGGCGCGCTTCCAAAGTAACACGATCCACAACAGAATGTAGCATCTTGCAGTTTTGGTTGATCACATCACAGCGCTAGGACTATGGTTATCACAAAAAGGAGAAGTGACGACTTAACAAACAAAAGCGCCAAGCTGCCCCACCACGACTTCGCAGGGCAAAACAGTTATCAACGCTGTCTTTCAATTTTCGGTCACACGAGCACAGCTTGTTCACAAGTCTTGGAACGTCAACACACCACCACTGTTCACAACGAACATCGTTTCAATCCCGAACAGTACATTGCTCTCAAGTAAATAGAAGCGTACGGGCTGACTAGTGGCGAAGCAAGAACCGAGCGCGTAGTTCATACGTTTCCGTACGTACTTGGGGTCACTCAAGTAACGTGTCAAAACGCTGTCAATCCGAAATGTCGCACAGCACCAAACTGAGAGACTGGAAAGTCAAGCGAACGAACTGTTACCGGCACACAAACACACATTGTAGGCTTCTCGAGTGCTAGTTGCCGTCGATACATCGACGCCGATCCCCGCTTGATAACCACACCGACGCACAGGCTTCGCTGCGCTTCACCGTACACCATTGCACTGCCACAGCTTTCCGCACTGCTTACACGCACCGAAAAAGCTGCTGTAATCATAACACAATCCGGTCAAACGCTGAAGTAACTCGTGCGAGAAGCGTTTGCTGAAAGTCGCACCGACCGATATGCTGTTTACGACGCCATGTTGTTTTCGACAACTGCGCAGCACATAAGATGATAAGAGAGCTCTTGGAAAGTACTTGCACTATTTTCACGGCGTGACAAAATTTTCTCTTATGTGCGAGGGGGGTGATATGACGAACAGGACAGGCGTGCCAGATGAAAGAAGTGTTTTGGCAACGTCACGGGGTGAGCTGATGTAGAGGGTATTGCTTCACAACCAATCACAAGCTGTGCCTGTCGGCCAAGCCGTCGTCTCCTCGCGTTTGTCGTCTGCTTCGATCAGAGCATGCGACAGAGGATTCGCCTTCGCAACGCTATTATTCTTAGGTCAAGTGGTCGCTACTTCGCACAAAATACATGTCAGTGGCTCGCTCTACCTTTGAATGATGTTCGTGCGCCAAGTTAAATGGCTGGTAATTGACGCAGGGATGAATTCAGCCAAGGTTTGCTCCAGAATCGTGAGGGTTTGCATATTTTCGGTGTCATACAAAGTTACTAGGGTCATTTCATTCCGATTGCTTGCCATAATATCACGGTCCATATCGGTGTCTGAACAGTGAAGGTGAAGATGCATGATTTGTTTGTAGTTCCATGCGTAATCACGCGCACCCCTAATACGCTTTGCTTTACAAAGTACGCTTTGTTCCAGATCGCCCCAAAGTGTATCGACAGCTGTATTTCAGAGATCGCAACCATTGGACAGTTAGAGCCAATGAAAGCACACTAGAGCACACTCTTTAGGAACCACTCACTGAAAACTTCCTCTCATTTTTATTTTCAATAGCGCGCAAAGAATGTGCTCCCATTAACCTCTTTGGTGGTAATTTCCACCAATGAGGCAAGGATCTCGAGTCGCACTTTTAATTGGATGAGATGGGGCGCAACACAACAACATAACAAATAAGGTTGATCCTATGCCATGTCGCGTTCGAATGCACCGACCATTCACGTATCACATTGGTTTTCATCCAACCACAAATCTTTACATGCGTAGTTTTTTGCCATTGACGCCCAATAGAATTCTTCAATTACTGCGACTTCGAACTTATTGGACGATGGTGGTTGTCAACACCATCCACTGCGTACAAGGGAAACAACACGCGAAGCTCAAAGCGCCGAAAGAAATAAAAACGCACCAGCAGTCATCAGGCAGCCCTTAATGGGCGTGAATTAACTGAAAACCAGCCAGGGCACCAAAGTATACCGCTGCGGCAGCAGGTTCTAAGTAATTACATCGTTCCTAAGAGTGGTCCGGACCACTCTTAGGATTTTCTCTCAGCCATGCTGTTTTTACGCACAGTTTCGCTTCGTGAATCCACTTACGAGCACTTTTTGGTGACGTAAGCACATATAGCAACTGCATCACCATCGCTGACATGTTCCCGGGCAGTCACAGAGCGCTTTATTTGCAGAGGCCGATGTGACAACTATGGCCTCTTACGACGTTTTTTCGTTTCGTGAATCGACTTACGCAACAAAATTTCTCTTGCGCAAAAATATTTTTGTAAGTGAGTTTTGTGAATCCGGGCCCAGGTGTGCACGCTAGCCATTGGTTATGTGTCGAGAGCGTGCATTGTACCGCTGATAAGGCTTGGGCCACGTACTCCGCGGTCCGTTTGTCGTAGTACAGTGTGAAATATCGGTGAAAAAAACACAGCGCTCTTTCCAACACTATGTCTGACCAGTTTGGCAGATTATTGCGATTTTTCATCTCTCTGGAACGATACTTAACATTTATCACAATGATCGCACCAAGCTCTATTAGATCTCGACCACTGAGGAATATTTCAATGTTTTATTCAAGATACATCCGATTACTAGTTTGAAAGACCGCGATCACATTTTCTATCCTATAAAATTTCATTAAAACGGTTGGTGTAAAACACATGAGTACATTTTCAAAAGAAATAAACAATCCTACCGTCATATCGCTAGGACACATCCCTTGCTTGGCAACAAGAATGCTTTATCGCTTGCGTGGCAACAAGGCTTCACCCTGGGGCAGGTCACCGGCACGGAATGGCAATTTTGGAGCCACCATGTGGCTGACACTCGCGAAGGCAACAGAATTCAAAGTATATCAATCCCCGATGCAGTCACAGCCGTAAACCAATCAGCAGCCAGATCCGCAATCAGAAGGTGACTCTTCTTATTTCGGCTGCATAAGATGGAGTATTCAGGCAAATAACAATAACTCCCGGCGACAGGCGTAAAAGCTTGCCGCAGAAAAAAGGAAAAAAAGGAGAAGGTGCAGCTCATACGAAATTCCTACCGAGTATATAGGTATTCAGCCGTGGCACCGCTTCGTACAAAGAGCCCAGCTGCGACGGCTCCTCGGTGCAAGAGAAGATCGGGACGCACAGAAATCATTCCATACCAGTGTGCATGGACCTAGCTTTCATCTCCGTCCCTTTGCACAATCTTTCACTACCCTTCACCGGTGCTTCACTTCAGGGACAGACGTGAAGAGTGGCACAGCCGCTGCTTAGCAAGAAAAAAAAATGAGAAAGAAACGGTCGCATTTGTTCAGTCGTGCAGGCTGCCTCTACTATATGAACGATTCCGCGTACGGTTTCCAGATGGACGTATCCAGCGAGTCATTCAAAGCTGACTGCACTCGATCTTGCCAGCTACTGGGCTTCTTTCGCCCTCGCAACGTTGCATTGGGGAGTATCTGAAAAAGACAGCTGATACCTACAGCCAAGCGGACGCTCGCTCGTTTCTTCGTGGCTACTTTGATCAGGAGAGGTTTATTTTGTCTTGCAGTGGTGTGGAGGTTAGCAACGCGGCTCAGTTGTGGTGGCTTCCTAAGGAAAACATCTTTCACGCTTGCTCAACATCAATGAACACTGCAGTCGTGAAAGATAAAACGAAGTAGAGCTTAGATAATACCCGGTTAAGGTCACCTCTGAATAAATATAAATTTAGATTGCAATAGTTTTGTCATTGTGCAAAAAGGAATGGTGGGAATGAGAAGGCAGCGGTTCTTTTCTTGACACCTTTTATGGCCGATATAGGTTAGCTGATATCTTGATGCTACTGAGCTACCGCTGTGCAACATGGGTGTTGTTCTCCAAGCTTACTGATTTGAGTAAAAATACAGCTAGGCGAAAGCTGTAAATTGTTGGGTATGCGCAGCCCGCCACGAAACACGAGAGACAGAAAAGAAGCGTGCAGGACAGGCACTGCCATGCGCTATTTGTTGCCACCTTCGGTTTTTCGAGAATAGCTGTGCATAACCACCATAGATTTTAAATACGTCACGTAATATGAGCTGAAATGTTTCAAGCGAGACGTAAAAACTCCTCTGATTAATTTTATAGTTTTTTTTCTTTCAAGGTACTCACGAACTGATTCTGTAACACATGTACAATAACTGAATTTTCCCACCATCTTGGAACGCCCTCGCATAGCAAGATGAAAATTCTCGTTTTTGCTTCTATATAACTTCTATGAAAAGCAACTTTTTGCTTCTATGCAACTTCTATGAAAATTCTCGTTTTTGCTTCTATATAACTTTTATGCAGCGCAGGGCCGAATTCCGTGAAAAGTCCGGAACCTACGAAGTAATCCTTACTGAAACTTTATAGTCCCTCAATTTCAGTAGAAATATCAGCAGTCATGCAGACACGGGAATCAGAGCGTCGATGAAGCATTTATAAACATCAAGGAAGACATCTACAGTGCATCAACTGCCACCATATATAGTGCTCTATGAAGAAAGTGACAAAATACCAATAAAGAAGGGTCTAAGACACGGGGATACAATCTCACCAATGCATTATGAGTGAGAAAACGTTCGTTTGTTGGGGTGTATAGGCGGCATGCACGTTTTTGAACGCCAGGCATACTGAGTTCGTGTAAGAAGCTGGTATAACCCCACATGGTCGTATAGGACCCGACTCGTAGACATGCTGCGCTGCACAAAAAGGTATCTGTACCGTTACCAACTATGTTTTCAGCAGTCATGTTTAACTTTCTTGCTTCATTTGGGATGTTGCTGATGTGATGGAGACATACATGCTATAAGTTTTAGAACGACTTGAAGTACCGATTCTTCTGAGCTGACCAGCACCAATAATTAGCGGATTCAAGCAGAGCCATCCAAAAAAAAAGCCCTCGAACAGTGCTACTGCTGATCATGTTAGCATTAAGTTTGAACGTAAGTGTGAAGAATTACGATAAAGATGAAGATAATAGATGATGACGGTTAAAATGATGAAAAACAATGGCGATAAAGATCATGAAGATGATGTTGAAATAGCCTTGCCCCGGTGTTCTAGTGGCTAAGGTATTCTTCTGCTGACCCGCAGGTCGTGGGATTGGAGCCTGGCTGCGCGGCTGCATTTTAGATGAAGGTGAAAACGCTGTAGGCCCGTGTGCTCAGGGTTGAGTGCAAGAAACCCAGGTGGTCAAAATTTCTGAAGCCCTCCACAACGGTGTCTTTCAGAATCAAGTGGTGGTTTTGGGACTTTAAATGCCACATATCAATCAATGATGCTCAAGTGAAGGCAAGCTTATGGCCCTTGAATTGTGATAATGATGGGGATGATGAAAACGTTTAACGTGAAGAATAACGATTTGGTGATGACGATAATGAACGATGATGATGATATTGTTGAATCAAAGCCGTCACCAAGCAGCCACGTCAACGATCACGATTATAATGATATTTAATACATTGAACTGACGATAAGGACGTTGGTTATGGTGAGTACGAATGCTAATAGTGAGTAATGCGTTGAAACGGAGTGGTGGTTAGGCAAAGTTCCAATGTATGATAAAAAAGAACAATCGACCTAGAGTAACTGATGTTCCCAGCGTTCATAGATGTAGACATTTGTTTTCTTCTAGGACTATAGCTAACGTGTTCAGGTTTTCGGTTTATTACGACTTTTGTGTGTGTATTTTTTACATATATGCATTTACGTTCGCAACTGGATTGGCTGTGGGATGCAAAAAGTACTGTAAACTCTGTGTCAATATTTCTCAATGCGCAAGTCAAAAGTGAGTAAGCAGATAATCAATTATTCGTGTATTTCTATAACTAAATTCTAGATGATTTACACTTTTACATCTTTTGCTACCGGCACGAGCCTTTCGCATAATAATTAAAAAGACGTCGCTACTTCAGAGATATCAATAGAAAGGATGGGGGGGGGGTATCAACTACGGATTCTACAGAACGTTATTGAACTGTCAGCCAATCTACCTACATAATCAATGTACAAACAGAACCGAAAGCTCGCAGCCATTCTCAAGTCTCCTACGCAGGCCTGTTATCTAGTTTTTTTTTTTAACGCAATGACCCTCTTCTGTATTTTCGGCGTCATAGTTACCATCCGCATTATTTTCCGGGATTATTTCAACCGGTTGCATTGCTGCACAGTGGCAACCTTTGCTCTTCCTAGTTCCAGTCTAAACATTTTATGCTAGAAATAAATATTGCACTCACACCAAACGAACAAAGAATTACCCTCATAAACGCCAAATTTATCTCTTTGCCTCTGTGAAAACGTTTCACAATATGCATTTCTGTTTGCACACGTTCAGAGAGTTATTTCATTTTACCTTGTAGCGGCTCATCTCGATAAGACTTGCATGCCGTTTGCCAACTCCTAGCCAGGTTTTCTTTTTTTAAGGAAATAGCAACGGGAGAGCCAGTGACAGCCCTATTACATGCAGCCGACCATAAAGTACGGGGCGTATATGTTTGAACTAGTGCATGTACATATGAAAATCATTCGACGCCTCGTAACACTGTCGTTTGCTTCAGATGCTTGAATTATAAGGCTTTCCTCGACGTTCAAGATTTATAGACGTCACAGCGCCTGGGAGCTACCGAGCAAGGGGGGTATAAAGTGAGAGAGGTCAAAACTCAGTCGTCTCGATTATAGTAAAAATACAAACTTTCCTGTATACGCGCCTATGAACAAGACGTCTTGACCATTGAAATTGAAGAAGGCTGAATGAAACAAAATGGAAACAATGATCTCAACAAAAGAAAGTCTTTCGCATGAGCACGAGGCGGTCCTCTTGCACGATACATCCAGCAGTCCTTGTTTAGTCAATTCAAATCGCCTTCAAAAGCATCGATTAGTACAGCGAAATCGTCCACACGTCCAATCATACTGCTATAGGCTGCTATAGGCTATGTTTCTATAGGCTGCTATAGGCCGTGATAACTGCTAGAGGCTGTGTTAGCTTTGGTGCGAAAGTGTTGCAAACGGCATGCGCCCAATGCCATGGCACCTGGATTTCGCTTTCGGAAGGAAAACACTTCATGCTGCTGCAACTCGAGCCAAATCGGCTTCCTGAAGGGTACTCAAGAACGTACGCCCACTACAAGTGAACTGACTTCGTTTTGTGCGACTGTTTGCAATATCATCTCAACATATGTATCAGTGGGCCGTGGATGAAATATATTCACGAAGGCTTGGCATGTCAACGAAAACGTCTAACTATTAGGCACAAAAAGGCAAAAAAATGAGAGATCAGGTTTTTCTTATCGATTATGCTGTTCCTCATCGCATTCGAAGAGAGAAGGAATCGGCTTTTATTGTTCCTAATGTCAATATTTGGCCATGGATACGCAACGAAAGTGACCAAATTGCCCTCCGAGCATCCTCAAAATGACGGCGAAGCAGTATAAGCCTGGTATCAGCGTCGTATAACCTTGCGTCCGACGCTACTGAGTTCAATGTGTGCAAGGGAACTGAAACGTTCTGTTTATGACAGCTTAAATGTCAAATATTTATTCCGGTTCGCGCTCCTCCCTTCGTGAAGAGGGTGCACATCTTCAAATGCAAGCCGCACCAAGCAATATCTAGGCGCATGAAAGCACCTATAGGAAAAGAATCGCGTAATAGCTGCAGTATATCTACACCAAACTTGTTTTGGGCCTGAAACAAAACGACTTGCAATGATTACTTGAAGAGTTTTCGCCACGTTCATACCTCCTTACTGCATTACCTTGCTTCCTTGGAAACGCTACTATGATCAACCTTTATTTTTAGTGTTCTTATCCCCCATACACAGTTTAGCATCTAGGCGCCGTATATACGCCGACAGAAGTCCCTGTTTTTCATTAAAGTGCTTTCTCTCACTGTTTCGTTCTTATGATGCGTGCGCTTTATATCATGCCGTACCTCCTTCGGAAAGTGCCTCAGCTACTGGCCCGAAGGTACGTTATTCGATCCCAACAACAGTAGTTGTGTTAAGATGGAGACGAAATACTTGAGGCCCGTGTACTGCACGATATTGGTGCACTCTAAGAAACGCCAGACGGCCTCAGATCCTCCCACTACGGCGTGCGTCATTGTTATATCATACCTTTCGCATCTTAAAATATCCGATTATTATTATTATTATTATATTAATATTATTATTATTATTATTATTATTATTATTATTATTATTATTATTATTATTATTATTATTATTATTATTATTATTATTATTATTATTATTATTATTATTATTATTATTATTATTATTATTATTATTAAGGTAGATGCCAAATTAACGTTCAAGTGCTTGCACATATTTGTTTGCACACATTATTACCGGAACAAATTAATAAATTTACTTTCAGAAGCTCTAATCTAGATCTCTTTTTTTGGCTCACTGCAGCATAACTCACCACATTCAAAACATCATTCACGACATGCCTGGTGTCATGCTACAAAATAGGCCCGTAGAACACAAAATCAAATGCTAATCAATTACTACGTTTCAGTCTTTATGTTATTATTGTCTTGATGTTAATATTATCTACCAGCGGTACTGTATGTGAGCCTTGGGCCCATCGGGCTCTGCCCTTAGACGTATCCCTTAAGCTCTCAGAGACCGTGTTTGGACACGGGGCTTTTGATTATCTGTATTTTATTTTGTCCTTTTTTTACTCTTTCTCGGCTTTTCTTGCTGGGCTTTCCAGTATCAAAGTCATGAAGTGGGTCTGGCCGACTCTAACGCAATCTACCTGCCCATGTTGTTATATACAAATAAATAAGAAACGTTCTGGCCACTATAATAGAGGTGTTGTTTGTCTCAATTAGCTCGCGGCATGAAGCTCTCAGGAAGTCGCTAGGTACTGAACGTAGATAGGGTCAGGCAATGACGTCTGCCTGGTGGGAGACGTCCGCGTCAGGTAAAGGGTGAAACGCTTTGTAGCGTAAAATAATTACACTTCGAGCAGACTCGCGAAGCCTGGTGCTGGGGCAGGCACTGGTGTCTGCCCATCACCGTTCTCTCCGCTCTCCGCGAATCCGAGAAGCTTACCCTCGCACCAGGTGGCGCTTAGAGGTGAGGCTAATGAGATTACCCCCCAGTGCGAACTTACCACATAACAAGCCGGGAGACGGAAGCCGATGAAACGGAGCAGCCGACAGAGCGTAATGAAGTAATTCTTTTTCCTTTATGTTTTCAGTAACCTTAGCTGGAAAAAAAAACACGAACGAGGTTAACGCTAGCTTGTCTCTCTTACTCGTGTCTCTTTGAATTTCCAGGTCAAAGCGATTACATTCAGTGCATTGAGCAAGTTTTTTTTTTCCATAAATGTGAGACGAGTTTTAAAATGAAACAAAGGTGTCATAACCAAAAAACCGCAATCGCGTTAGCAAATCGCAACGTTAGAGTGCTAAATCAATATACGTATTCTATAATTCAATCGATATTTCGTTAGCCCGAAAACTTCAAAAGGTAAAGCAAAAAATAGAAACAGACAAAATGCTATATGCTCTGACGCACGTACTGAAATTCGCGTTGATGTGCTTCAATACGAACTGACCAACGTTGGCTTGAATCCCGCAGGCTTCGCTTTTGTTTAAGAACGCAGCTTTGTCTGCTTCTGTATTGTAATTAATTCGAATAGCAATTCCGGCACATTGTAAGCTTTAGTACAGAAATAACTTTTTGTCTTTATTCCTTACTGTGCAACGTTTACACGTGCCTATCCTAACTATTCTAGAAGCTGAATGAAGTCGTCAAGCACAAAATGCGATTATAGTGCTAAGGCTTTCATTTGACGACACTCAGCGACAATTTGCAATGAGAGGTACATCCTGTATTTTTGTTAAAGACCTTTATTTAAAAGTCAGTCAGTTACTTCAGGCATGGCCCGTCCATCGCCTCTAGCTGTCGACCGGAATCCTGTGGGACACGGCAGCTGCAAGGGCTTGTCTGATTCTGTCGGGTTGGACGTTTGGGTCTGGGCTGCGGAGCAGGGCCTCCCAAGATTCTACAGCGTGAGAACCATCGTTTCGACTTTGACATGTCCACATCATGTGGACAAAGTTCGCTACCTCGTCACAAAATTGACACTGGGACTGGAAAACTGCGGGGTGACCCTTGCTATAAACTGCGGGGTATGAAAAAGAACTGTTAGGGGAAAAATGGACTAGGGATGCATTGATCGCAAGGAGCTTCGTCAGCGTATATATAATGGAAGCAAAGTTTTGAATACAGCATTGAAAGTACGAACACAGTTCTACGAAGCTGCGCCGCTCTTTGGCGGATGTACGTTTGAAACATTCACCCACGGCTCAAACTTTGGCTGAATCAGAAAGGATTTCGTCCTTGGACACAATGTAGCGACTGTAAGCTGCCGTGCATGAGCATTTATTCAGATTCCCTTAAGGCCAGCATTGCTCGAACACCTCAAAACATGCCGAAGACATTGGAGGTGTGTGGAGAACTTCGGAGCGAAAAAGACGACGTTGTCGAAGTAGCACGAGTACGTATGGCATCTCAACTTTTGCAGAACGGTATCCATCATGCGGGCAAAGGTCTTGGGCGCATTCAACAGTCAAAACGACATAACATTGAATTCGTACAAGCTGTTTTACCCTCGTAAAACTTAATTCTACGCTTACGCCTAAATGGGTTTTTGTCACTATACTAGGGGATAATCAATTTACCTACAGCATGGCTATCAGCTACCTTCTAAAATATATTGAACCGAATAATGTGATTTCACATATATGTCTTTTCTACGCCACTCAACTGCAACTTTGGCAGTCAAACCGAGAGCAGTAAGCAGTACGATGTGAATAGTTCCTCTCGAGTGTTCTGTTTTTCGTCTCAAGAATGCCATATCTCTGGTGACTACTGACTAGCCACACTGTAAACAAAGTGACACCCATATAGGCGTAATATTCTGTGTAAAACACCCCTAAATCCCACAAAAGGGGTGTATCACGCAAAACTACACCTACACAGTGGTCGTATTTTCAAATTTCCACCCTAAGGTGCTAGTGTGTACTAGCAAAAGTACACCCATTGTGTGTGTGTGTGTGTGTGTGTGTGTGTGTGTGTGTGTGTGTGTGTGTAATAGCAAAAGTGCACCCAAGTGACCAAAAGGGTGTGGGGTGTTTATGCCGAATTACGGCCCAACACTAATGCGAAAAATCCCACAAATCGAGCTCTACCCTCTTTTATTAGGCTCCTGTGGAGGCACCAGAAAGCTTACCCTTTAGCTAGGCCATTCAGGTGCAGGCGTCTTACCATAGTGGCTTCTGCCACAGTGGGAAAGTCTTGGCCGTAGCACGGCTTTTATGGTGCATATATGAAGCACTGCATATATGGCTTTCACATATGAAGTGTTATCGTAGCTAAATACGAAGGCATCCTAACACGGCGTTCATACAGTTATCCCATAGTGTGAAGTGGAATTAATCTTTATTGTAATAAACACAGAGCATCGTAAGGCTTCAGAGACAAATCGTAGCTTAATCAAAGACCTTTTTCAAGTGGACACAGCAGAATTCAATTTGCTGTGAAAGAAGACAGGAAATAAGACGTGAATAGAATAGCACGGAGCACCGACGACCAAGGCATGTGTGTCAAAGTACAAGCGAAGGGCCTTTTTTTTTAACTTTAAAATGAAGAACTGGTTTTAACATGCTTCAATGCAACAGGCAAAAACAGCGCATTGAAGCATGCACATAGCAACAATAGTAGTGCAATGGAGCACCTCTTATCTCTCTAATATACTTAGATATTATAGAAAAGCAATCTGAAATTTCCACACTGATACGCCACAGTTTGCATCTGTGGTGGTATGCCTGATGTATAAATAATATACAAGGTTAGGAGCCCTCTAATGAATCAAACGTCTAGACAGTCTTGAAAGGACATTTTCGTTTCACAATATCTCTTGTGTGTTCAGACATTCAGAATACTGGAGAAACAATAATACAGACCTGAAAACCATAAGCACAATACAATGACTTAGGAGTGTCACCATATGCTAACCATGCAGAATAGTTGATGAAAAGATGTAAATAATGAGTGCATCACATAATAAATAACAAATTGCCGTGAAACAATGCAATATAAAACAACATAAGGGGGACACATAAAATCAGGGTAAAACATTAACCAGTTATAGTAGATAAAGGCAAGACTGCAAAGTTAAGAACCAAAAATACAGGCAAACCGCAAACCAGTTAAATCTAAGAGGAGTGAAACAGCCAAGTTAAGATCTGGAGCAATATTTTGGAGCAGCATATTTTGCTTTTCCAGCACGCAAATCCAAATTCGGGGCAGATTTTAGGAAAACAAAACGCAGCAATGTTTAGCATAAAATTCTAAATTTGCAGAAGTGTAATGAATAAGATTGAATTTCAGATAAGAAATGTATATGCAGCAACTATTTACCATCAGGTAATTTATTCAAAGTACATGTAAGCGTGGCTATTTCAATAAAAGCAGTCTCTTCGACTGTCCCACAGCGCAAACAATGTTGAACCTCACTAGCATTTACCCTGCTCGTCACACTGTTTAAGAAAAAAAACCAGAAATTCGGGACATCTGTAAAGAAGAAGCTAAATAGAGGAGTGAAATTTTAAAAAAAGTGGCATGTGATTTTGTTTGTCGTTATGTAAGACCGCAGAAAGCTCATACATAACTCTGAAAGGCTGCCAACAACTTTTATATGCCAGTGCTCATACTACTACTTGTTATTGCATGACGTGTACATGCATGCATAATGAATGAAAAAAGTGTTTTGGGTCCTGTGGAAACGAGTACTAGCAACCACTTTTAAATCATGCGCGCTTTTTTTGCAGAGAAAACGTGTGCTGTGGGAAAAATGGCTCAAAAAGCCTTATGCTTGTCTTGAAAGGTGGTCCGGAATTTTATTTACACCACTCTACTTTTTTTTCCTTTTTTGCCGTGAAGTTAGGGTATAGGGAACCAGAAGTTGACTTTGTGGTTCACAGTGCGCGAATCTGTGTTGTCTATGAAACTATTCAGGCTCGTTGGGTATATTGCACGAACTTTTCGCAAAAATAATAAATTGTGTCTCATTAACACCATTGGGGCAGCCATTTCACCCCTGAACACGCAAATATGAATACGAAGATAGCATGTAATATTGTGCTACAGACATTAAACATGTGCTATGAATAGAAATGAATGCTTGAATAAAAAGTCGACTTCATGCCAAAATCACAACCTCGATTTGTGTACACGCATTGCTTGTCGCACTCTCTGAAACATCGCTTGAGTGACGCCTCAGCTCTCTAAAACATTCGACAGGCCTCTGACACAATTAGTCAAGTGTTCTCTTTCTTTCGGGTGACAACAAAAATCGCAGCAGTCCGGCAAAAACACCTAGATTGCTTCTACAATGTCATTCAGCTGGCTGCGCTGCTAGTGTGAAACAAAGAAGGTGGAACGTCACAATTCAGTTGCATTGTTCGGAGGAGCGCTTTCCCAGATAGTTCGCTCGCTTGAGGAGTATATGGACACTTTCCGGGACAAAACAACAGCGTTCATTTCTCATAGTTTCCATCAGCGATTCGGCTCGGCCAACGTTATTTTATGCCTCGCTGTTATTGAGGCATTCTTAGGCCTAACACACCACCTGTATGTGTATCTGCAAAGCCAATATGAACGTCACCTTGAAGCAGGCTAACTAGGTGATGACTAAGCTGGAAGAGATGGGAACTAACGTGGAAGCAGAATTCTACAAAATATTTTTTTATGTCAAGTGACAGAGCCGCGGAGTTCGGAATGAAGTGCGAGATTCCACAGGTGGTAGGAACAAAGAGATACAAGGAAAATACAATTGTAGCTCTACGAAAGAGCACTATAGGTGAGCCTTGTTCATTAAGTACATAGCTGACCTGAAAGCTTCTCTCAAATGGCGCTTTGAGAACCATCGCAAATTACTGCAAAATTTGCAAGTACGTGTAGCCAAAGCACGCCTCCAAAGACAAATATGAATCTGTGCAGCCGGCCTTTGATATTTAACCCAAGATGTATGACAACAGCTCATATCCTTACACTAAGAGGTGAAAGAAAAATCTGAAAAACTAGATGGCCAGCCATGCGAGAGGGCGAATTTCCCCGCTTTGGGACGAACGCTTTAGATGAATGCGACAAAGAGCCATGTTCCCGAACATTGACAAACTCCTCAAGATATTGACAATGCTCCCAGTGAGTTCAGCTGCCGGTGAACTCAGTTGCTCGACTGTAAAAAGAGAGAAAACGTATTTGAGGAACCGGACGGGTGAAGAGCGGTTTGATGGTCGGGCCTGATATTCATTCACAGGATACAAATCTCTGTCGACGAAGATATCGCTGTCTTTATAGAGAAACAGTGACGCATGAAAATTGTAGCGTGAAACGGTCTCGTCGACCAGGCTATATTGTTCGTTTTTTATTTAGGGGCAAGGACCCTTCTGCCGTGGGTAGAGCGTCGGCGATGTATGTAGTATAGTAGTCGTCGTCGTAGCCACTTCTAGTTTGGTCCTTGGAATGTCCGCTGGATGGCAGTAATTCTTTATTATGAATATATGATGAAAAGATGCGAGATGTCGGTACTTAAAATGTTCACTAGATGCGCGGATGGACGCACGGATGGGCAGACTTACAAGCAGACGGACAGGTGCACTGGTGGACCCATGGACAGATAGATGCACCGACCGACAGACGTATGCATGAACGGACGCACTGATGCAACTGATGGAGGCTTGGCTACACTCATCATCATCCAGTCTGTGGATATATGCTGTGATTTGTTTCGTTCTTTGAATGGACCTTTACTATATGGTAATATCATTGGCAATGACATTCTTTAAACTAGCTTGATAAATGAACGTTAACGTTCTGCCTCCTTTGTATCATGAAAACAATCCATGTTTTAGCTCTTTGTTGTCCAACGAAATTGTTTTCCCGAATGTGTGTTCCTTGTTTGAAAATTCCTGCGATAAAATGACTCTCGTTCTTCTCGCTGGCGTCTTGTTAAGGCAGTGTGAGAAGTTTGGAGGAGAGAGCGTCTGGTATTCTTTACAGCGAAAGCTGTTATGAGATCACAACTCGGGTCATGCGCAGTTGTCCGTCGCCGCTGCCGCCGCCGGCGGTGTCCGTAACCACATCGTGCGAAATTAGAAAAAAAAATCTAGCACAAATGACACAGTCGGGCTCGAAACCAGGTCAGCTCGGTGCCAGCCCAGTATTCAACCACTGAGCTACTTAAGCCATAGTGATACCCACTTAAGCCATAAGCCATAGTGATACCCACTTAAGCCATAATTCCTGATTGTCGTCAGTCATTGCATAAACAATTGGCACAAAACTCTTTGCAAGTGTTCAGCGGATACCACGATTCTCAGAAGAATGACGAAAAATCCCATAGTTAATGTCGGCCTACTACCCCACAAAAGAGATTATTAATGTTCTAGTGGGATCAAGCATATGTGTAGTAGTTACCCAATTAGTGTTTTGAAAAGTCTCCGAAAGCTCGCTTTTCTAGCTCTCGCTGTAACTGTGCTGTACCTTCCATGAAGCCCTGGTTTTCTTTCTTCTTCTTTTTTTGCCGCACATGTGTAAGTAGATGACCGGTTCGCTTGTATTCCCCACCACCTTTTTTTTTGTCACTCGTTGTTCCTTTACTGACTCTGTAAAAGACTTTTTGTTCGAGATTATTGGGTAGAAAAGCGTTTTTTATAGTGCATACGCACTAGCCTAATATTACTCTATATATTGTCGAAATTCGCTTTTTATTGCTTATTACCTCGCCTCTTGTGCTGCGTTCCACTTTTTTTTTTATTCTAATAATTAGCTACCCTCTATACTCCAATGCAACTTTCTTTCTATTTGCCATGAAAATATATTCTGTAGAACAATCAGGCTCTCGCCTGAAAAAAGTCCTAGCTTCGTGCCTGGCAATGACCTCCTCTGTTAAACACAATGTGCGCTACGCTTTTTTAATTCATTGAAAAAAGGCGTCAAATGAACCATTGGCATATACCTCAAACATGACGACAAGCATGGTGACGCAAGACGCACATTCGATACTTACGGTAACACAAGAATCGAAATTCACAAATTTTATCTAAGATAACTTCTTCATTTCTCGCTTTGAGTCATAGTTGCCATAGTTACAACAGATGGCGAAGAAACCTGGTGACGAAAAGTTCGTAAAACAACATAGACATTTCAAAAGACTTTATAGAATTTGATTATTGCCCATGTTAAAACCGCAAGTGAATGATTCTTTTCTTTGACTGCTTTGACAGATGCGCGTTAGGGGGTTCGATTTAACCAACAGATATATTGCTAAGCTGCCGATGAACTCAGTGTCCCCAGAAGTTTTTTTTTTATCGAGCTTTGGTTGCTTTAACACAATATGAATGAAGTTTCGCAAGATAATGGTCGTATGTGCGAAAATCATTTTCTTTGTTTACGTATTACCTCCTTTGTAGCGCGGAGGCAACGATAAAAAGGGCGATGCGGTCTCGTAGGCGGAGCTTTTATTTATTCTTATGTATTCGCCGTCTATAGACACAGACATCTCCGAGAGCCCGTCATTTATCCTAATTTGTTTCTGAAGCAATTTATGAAAGAAATACAGGCACGCGGGGTTCATTCAGAGGCCACAAACTTTGTCAACTTTCATTGGTTAATATTGCTACGTCCTCAAATTCAATCAGGCGCTTTGCCCTCTGTTGAGCTTTTTAGGTGCAGCTGCCCTGAAAAGTCATAGCATATCTACGGAGTGAAGGATGATGAGTGGGGCGAAGCGTGCGTCTGCCCGTCCGTGTGTCCATCTGTTCATCCATCGATGCGTCCGGACGAATGGACGAATGGGCACACACGTGGACGGACGAATGGACCCGTCACCCCACTCATCATCATTAACTCCATGGATATTGTGTGAAAACCACTAACGCCATCTACTTATATTATTTCGAAGCACAACTACTCACAATGCCAAATATTCAGCAACTCATTAACTAGAGGAGGCAACACTCTACTACTTTTACTACTACTACTAGAGAGGATGGGACTACCCACGGCGTAAAGAGCTTCGCCCCTAGAACGACGCAGCACATCTG
Source organism: Rhipicephalus microplus (assembly GCF_043290135.1). NCBI lineage: Eukaryota > Metazoa > Arthropoda > Arachnida > Ixodida > Ixodidae > Rhipicephalus > Rhipicephalus microplus. Next base: position 218,326,252 of record NC_134700.1, read on the forward strand.
CAGTGGGTTGCGGCATCTGAGAGAGTTAGTTGAGTTTTAGAATGATACAGTAAAATGAGCTACCGAAACACTCAACGTTCAATTTCAAAGTTTATGAAAATGCAGCAGTTCCCTGCTTTTTTTCTGCAGTGCAATGTTATCAAAGTCGGACGCCGCTTCAACATGAGGCAGTCAGATATGTCATATTTCCCCGGCTGTGTCGTCCCTGTATATATATATATATATATATATATATATATATATATATATATATATATATATATATATATATATATATATATATATATATATATATATATATATATATATATATATATATATATATATATATATATATATATATATATATATATATATATATATATATATATATATATATATATATATATATTGCTTTCTTTCGAGATAGAATAAGACACCGGGGCAGCTTCCACGAAATCCCTCTCGCTTTTTCCTTGTATGGCTTCACCCTTCACAGTCTACAACCAACTTAAAGAAAAACAAGAACTGCATGCCTCATGACAGCAGTGGAGACATACGAGGATTTGGAACCCATGATGCCCTCTATCGCGAAAATACAGGGACCCCTGAGATTTCCCATATTGCGGGCCCACCTTTTTTGTTCAAACTTTTTTGGTTCTTTCGATCCCGCATAGGGCGAGAAATTCTGTTGTCTCCGTAGCCGGTCATCCGGCAGGAGGTTCTGCCGATATATCCTCTCATATCCTTCGTCCACGACCCTAAAAGAATGAAAAGAAAGAATAAAAAGAAAGCAGCATTATCATAACGACAGGCATGTAGGCAATCGTCGTGTTGACGAATATCCTACTGTTGGTGCACACCGTATCTGTTGGTGAAAACAAAAGAGTAAGACGACGAGAGATGTAGACGATGGCCTTTGATGTTGAGGTTGTGCTGAACGGCATTGTAAGTTTTTGGCGGTAGCTGAAAACGAAACTTCTTTGCGTACTAAAAAAAGAGAGCTCCGAAAGCCATTGACTTCTAGTTGAAAGCAATGTAACCATAAGAAAAAAATGATAAAAAATGTACTTTCACTATTTTTGTAAGTCCTGACATGCTTCGTGTATGGCCCTATTGAGGGACACACATAAAATTATTTGTAAATATTGTGCTCCCGTCTGAGAGTCGTGTGACTTTAATATGCGTAGGCTTGTCTTTTCAAAGAGAGTCACACGCGTGCACTGCAAACCATTTCACACCTTTAAATGTGTATGTTTGATAAACCACCCATCTTACACCTATTTTGCTGCCAAGATTATCAGATAATGTGTAATTCCCCACAAACTTACTCTTTGTACACCCATTTGTCACTTTTAGGTGTACTGGAGGTGTATGTTCCCAAAGTACACACAAAGGTATTTTCTTGATTAAATAAATATATATATATATATATATATATATATACATATATATATGTGTGTGTGTGTGTGTGTGTGTGTGTGTGTGTGTGTGTGTGTGTGTGTGTGTGTGTGACGCTATGATGAATGGGCGACGGGGCTGGCTCATACCCCATGTTTATTCTAATCTCACTTCTTCTTTCTCGGCTTCTACCAATCACCGCTTCATACGTCTCACACACACACACACACACACACACACATATATATATATATATAAAATAAGGGAAAGAAGTGTATACCTAAGGGCTCGTTTTTCCGTGTTTAAACACAATATTAATGAGATATAACAGACAGAAATGCCAAGGAATGTACAGGGGAAGTTATTAAAACCAATGGAATGTAAATAAGAAGAAAGAAAAGTGGATGAAAAAATTACCAACTGTGAGCAGGAATCGAACCTACGACCTTCGAATTACGCGTTCGATGCTCTAACCACTGAGCTATCACAGCGGCCCTCCCTCCATCCACTTTTTTGGGGTTATCTGTGAATTTAGAAGTAGGAGTGACAGTCAGCGCCATCTATAAGCCAAAGAACGAGTGTGAAAACACTCTTATTCGCATGTTTGGCGTCACGTGGCACGTGAACTTATTATGAGCGGGCAGCTGATTAATTGTCCCTCTTATACAACCTAAACACACCAAGTCTGCCAGTACGAGACCCTCGTTCAATGAAAATAAGGGAAAGAAGTGTATACCTAAGGGCTCGTTTTTCCGTGTTTAAACACAATATTAATGAGATATAACAGACAGTAATGCCAAGGAATGTACAGGGGAAGTTATTAAAACCAATGGAATGTAAATAAGAAGAAAGAAAAGTGGATGAAAAAATTACCAACTGTGAGCAGGAATCGAACCTACGACCTTCGAATTATATATATATATATATAGAGAGAGAGAGAGTCTCGGCCTATATAAATATATATATAGTCTCGGCCGGTATATAAATATATATAGAGAGTTTCGGCCTAGAGTCTGGCCTTCATCAGAATGAAGGCCAGACTCTAGGCCGAAACGTCGAAATAAACCATGTTGTGACCGCTCACGGAGGATCTACTGGACTATATATATATATATATATATATATATATATATATATATATATATATATAATTTCAGGTTGCATTCGTCAACATATAACACGCTTCATACGACATTTATTATACCACCCCTTATTTACATAATTCACAAGGTTCCCCCCGTGTTCAACAGCGTAATTTATGGGTTGAATTCGTGTGAATCTTACTAAAATATTTTACCGCCACCCGTGGCCATTCATCACTAATTCTCACTAAACAACGTTAAAAGTGATTATGTTGCGCTTAAACATAACATGAAACGATTACACAATGTTTTCAACAGGCCATCATGCGAACTTTCAAATCACACGAAGCTTTTCCTACCATAGCACCTGCTTTATTTACAATGGGATGCACGTATTTTTTCACATTGAAGCAATTCGCATCAATACACAAGTCGCTGATTTGTTCAGTGACCTATATTTTAGACCTACGATCACAGATAAGCTCACACTGACAATATGCAGCGTACGTATTTCCATAGAAGTAGGAATGATTACATTGAACTGGCTGAGCTAACTCTGCTTCCGCTGCTGCACACGCATGCCATGCCACAGCACAAGTTGGCGTGCACCACCTCAGAACAAGTGAACTCGTCTAATGAGACGCACCACTCTACAGGCACTTACTGCTCTTCTGTTTTGTTTTGTTTTTTTATAAGAATGTTTGCGCATGGTACAATGTACGCATGAACGATCACAAACGACACTAGCACACTGTACCCGTGC